>NW_028318494.1:4722500-4965000 GCF_062004578.1 Staurois parvus | reverse complement strand
ACAGTGTGTGTATGTATGTATATACATATATATATATATATATATATATATATATATATATATATATAATTTTTTTTTTTTTATATTTATTAGGATTTATATAGTGCCAACGGTTTGTGCAGCACTTTACAACATAAAGGGAGACATTACAATACATTTCAGTATAGAGGGAATAGGGGGGCCCTTCTCGTGGATCTTACAATCTAACACACACAAACACACTGCTGTTCTCTGCCACAGATCACCCAGATCTGCCTGGATCACCCAGGATTCTTATCCAGGCAGGTTGCAGGGCTCCAGAGTGCTTGTCTCATACTGAGGAAACTGAGTTTCTTGTGTCCTCAGAGGCTGGAAAAACCTGGTTTTGGACCTGGAGTTCGGAGGCTTTGTAGAGATAAGGATGAAGGGATGAGATCTCTACTTCTGGGTCCAGGTTTTGCAGACAATACATTGTGCAGGTGTGTTCAGGGCTTTTATTAGGGATGTGGCTATGGTTCAGGGCTCCACCGTGGTAGACAGAGGAGGTGTGTGCCCATAAGTCAGGAGGGCTCCACATAGAGGATAGGTGGTGGCCAGTACAGCAGAGAGCTACTAGGTGTATGCACATAGCTTGTGTGGGATGACTGTCTGGAGGATACAAACAGTTTAGACAGGGAGAACATGTAAACTCTGTGCAGGTAGTGCCGTGTTTGGGATTCAAACTCATGACCCCAGTGCTGCTAAGTGGAAGTGCTAACCACTTAGCTACTGTGATATATAATTATATATTTTTTTGTTTGAGTAGATTGTAGAGTACATTGTGGCTTCTTATTTCTGCAAGAAAAGACTAAATCATTATCACTCAGGAAACGTAGAGTAGATAAAGATACTAAGAACAATCACTATCTGTCCCCCCCCCCTTGCTGTGGGCCCAGTAGGCAGGTGAAGATAAGAAATCTTTTTCAGAATCTCACCACTAGAGTCCCCAAGAGATGTAACACAATGGTGGTTGTTTGAAACTGCAAGTGTCTACCAGAAACTGAAACAGCAGTTTTAATTGGACTGACCCTTCACAGTAGCTGGTGTATCTGGTTTACCCAACAGTTATTTTGTAACTTTTTTATTATGTTCTGTTTCTACAACTGTAACCTTATTTTTGTGTAATTTTTTTGTTTTTGTTTTAGGAGTCCGAGAGAAAGAGCATCAGGGACAGAATTCAGATGGTACAAGACATAGTTATCACGGTTCAGAATATTTTAGAAGAGATTGCGTGCTTTGGAGAGCGAATCAAAAAGTAAGTTTTAACTCCGCTAAATGTGATGCATCCACTACGAACCTATATCAAAAGTAATCAAAAGTGAGCATAACTTGTTTAATAACTTACATAGGTCATTCAAATTTAACATGTTATTATTTAATCAATTTCTCTTCTATTTCAATGCAGGTAAATAATGGATTCTAAGAGGAAGCAAGGTACCATCATTGAGTTCTTGATGAAGGAGGGGTGCAGGCTGTCCAATGTCCACAGAAGGTTACAGAATGTTTACAGAGATTATCTTTTTTACAGTATCTCACAGAAGTGAGTACACCCCTCACATTTTTGTAAATATTTTATTATATCTTTTCATGTGAAATAATACTTTGCTACAATGTAAAGTGGTGAGTGTACAGCTTATATAACAGTGTAAATGTGCTGTCCCCTCAAAACAACTCAACACACAGCCATTAATGTTTAAACTGCTGGCAACAAAAGTTAATACACCCCTAAGAGAAAATGTCCAACTTGGGCCCAAAGTGTCAACATTTTGTGTGGCCACCATTATTTTCCAGCACTGCTTTAACCCTCTTGGGCATGGAGTTCACCAGAGCTTAGTGGATGTTAGAGACCTTGCACTCCTCCACCTACCATTTGAGGATGCCCCACAGATGCTCAATAGGGTTTAGGTCTGGAGCCATGCGTGGCCAGTCCATCACTTTTACCCTCAGCGTCTTTAGCAAGGCAATGGTCATCTTGGAGTTGTGTTTGGGGTCGTTATATTGGAATACTGCCCTGCGGCCCAGTCCCTGAAGGGAGGGGATCATGCTCTGCTTCAGTATGTCACAGTACATGTTGGCATTCATGGTTCCCTAATGAACTGTAGCCCCCCAGTGCTGGCAGCACTCATGCAGTCGCAGACCATGGCACTCCCACCACCATGCTTGACTGTAGGCAGGACACACTTGTCTTTGTATTCCTCACCTGGGTGCCGCCACACACGCTTGACACCATCTGAACCAAATCAGTTTATCTTGGTGTTATCAGACCACAGGACATGGTTCCAGTAATCCATGTCCTTAGTCTGCTTGTCTTCAGCAAACTGTTTGCAGGCTTTCTTGTGCATCATCTTTAGAAGAGGCTTCCTTCTGGGATGACAGCCATGCAGACCAATTTGAGGCAGTGTGCGGTGTATGGTCTGAGCACTGCCAGGCTGACCCCGCCACCCCTTTAGCCTCTGCAGCAATGCTGGCAGCACTCATGCGTCTATTTCCCAAAGGCAACCACTGGATATGACTCTGAGCACGTGCACTCAATTTCTTTGGTGGACCATGGCGAGGCCTGTTCTGAGTGGAACCTGTCCTGTTAAACCACTGACTGTATGGTCTTGGCCACTGTGCTGCAGCTCAGTTTCAGGGTCTTGGCAATCTTCTTATAGCCTAGGACATCTTTATGTAGAGCAACAATTCTTTTTTTCAGATCCTCAGAGAGTTCTTTGCCATGAGGTTGCCATGTGGTGCAACTGCTCCCCATTCACACCTGAGACCTTGTAACACTAATGAGTCACATGACACCGGGGAGGGAAAATGGCTAATTGGGCCCAATTTGGACATTTTCACTTAGGGGTGGACTCACTTTTGTTGCCAGTGGTTTAGACATTAATGGCTGTGTTATTTTGAGGGGACAGCAAATTATACTGTTGTACAAGCTGCACACTCACTACTTTACATTGTAGCAAAGTGTCATTTCTTCCGTGTTGTCACATGAAAAGATATAATAAAATATTTACAAAAATGTGACGGGTATACTCACTTCTGTGAGATACTGTAAACTTCTTTATCCATTTATGCACATTGCTCTTGACAATGGTATCATCTCTGTAAATATTCTGTAGCCTTCTGTGGATGTTGGACAGCGTGCACCCTTCCTTCATCAATAACTCAATGACAGCACATTGCTCTTGCTTGGAATCCATTACTTACTTGCAAAGAAAAGTAAGAAAAAGAAGAGTTACAATAGAGGAAGAGTTGCACTATCAACATGTGAAATTTGAACAACCTATGTAAGTTAATAAAAAGGGTTTGCCCACTTTTGCATCACTTTCAGTACATCAGTGAAGTCTGACAGATTTATACATTAAAATGGTTTCTCCAGGTTTCCCCTTTTTGTTCGCACCGCTATGCTGGCTGTGTTAAATGGACATATAGCCAAGTTTTTTTTACCAGATGGAGAATGCAGAGCATGACTTCAGAGTGCAACTTCAGGAAACCGATAAAAACGTAACATATTAAAAACTCCTGGGAAAGACATGGAGGCTGCCATTGCTACTTATACTAGAATATATACGCTATAGCAAGTTCTCCATATTGTTTGGGTCTTTCATTTATTTTTTCCAACTTCTGCTTTCCATGTTGATTGTTCTTACTAGAACTGTTCACATTCATAATAACCCATGCTCCACTATTGTCACACATTGCTTTCCTACGAAAACAAATGCCCCCGTTCACAACATTGACCAACCATGTGATACGATTGTTTCACAATATGATCATTTTCATTACAGTTGTAGGAACATCTATGTCTGTATGGTATATAAACAAACATTGCAGCAAATTTTGATTACATTCTTTATTTAAAGGTTGCAGTTTTTGTTTCCATTACAAACAATGAACAATCATGGTATCATGGTGCATATTGTTACAAGAACAGTGACCATTGATAAAGTCAATACAAACCCAACTCAGTTAAGACTTGTGGTCTTGCGTTGCATGAAAACTGATGGGATAAAGGTCGGCAGAGATATCCTCTGACCCGATTAGGGTATAGAGGGCATTTGGATTGTGGCGGTGCCATGGGTCACAAGATCAACTGAATGAAAACTGTTGGGAGACCATAGTAACAGTAGTAAGAAAGGCAGCAGGGAATGAAGGCAAAGAAGTCCAAAAAGGGTAAGCAATAGGGATGGGAGGCAGAATTAGCATATTTACGTATGGGAAGTGGAAAAGGCAAGGGAAATGAGAAACCCCTAGTGCAGAGCTTAGAGGGAGAGCAGAAATAGAATCCATCCAGTAGAACAAAGTCTTTTGAAACTTAGTTTGTGCCCTTCAAGGAGCAGGTTAAATTCTCCATTAGTGTACTATCTTGTAGTTTGCAAATCTAGTTATGCATTGTTGGTGGGACAGGGGACTTTGCACTTTGGAAAATTGGGCCACATTGATTAGGTAACTCATCACTGACTTATTTTGTGCACACTGGGGGAGATTTACTAAAACTGGAGCACTGAAAATCTGGTGCAGCTGTGAATGGTAACCAATCAGCTTCTAACTTCAGCTAGTTCAATTAAGCTTTGTCAAAAGCTTTGGGAAGCTGCACCAGATTTTGCACTTTCCAGTTTTAGTAGAAACCCCACTGTTTTCTAAAGAAACAGGAAGAATGCCAACATCTTTGGTTTAATACAACTATTGAATTTATGAAGAATGATATGAACTAGTGTCCAGAAGGTTTGGAGAGAGGACATGGCCAGAAGAGGTGTAACGTGTACCCAGGTGGTGAACCGCATCTCCACCATGTCTTTGAGAATGAGGGGTAAAAGGCAGTAGTATGGTTGGTGTATGGTACCAGCGTGTAACATTAGAGTTGTTATTTTGGTTCAGGTGAATGGGTGATTTTGGATGTTTCTTTCCCACTGGTTGAGGAAACAAAGTGGAGTTTGAGAAGTAAAAGCTTACAGGTGAGAGAAAATCCATGTCTCCCAGGACTGGGGGCTTGACATTTTTGGTGGTTGTGCGGGTAAAGCTGAATGCATCAGGCACAGAGTTGAGAAAATATGTAACCTGAAGGGCTTGTAGATACCCTAAAGATGCAAAGTCTTGTAGCATCTGGGAAGTTGTGACCCAAGCTTAGCCTCTGAGAATGTGTGAGCAGAATGTTTGTTGTAGATCTGCTTTGTCCTGTAGACCAGGTGGAATTTGGGATTCTCTAAGATGGGAAAAGACAGAAGAGAAATGCCATATGAGTAGAACATTAATGTGCAGATCCATATGTGGGATGCTTGCACGGGTCAATGGTTGAAAGTGCCGGGTAATACATTCAGTGCGTTGGGGAACATGACTTGCTTGGTAGTTACAGATTGCTTAATCTTTGTATATGGACCCCAATCCATCACTCTTGTGAAAGAACAGCAATTTGATATAGTCTAATGTCGAGAAGGAACACACTTTCTAGTAGTGGTGCACCAAAATGAAAATTCTGGTGACAAAACCGATGTCAAAAATTCAGAATGCATGTGGCCGAAAACCGAACCAAAATGTCTGCGTATGTGGGGGTGGGGAGGCTCCAATTTTTGTTTTGTATTTTTTCTACTTTCATGTATATTTTAATTTAATTTATTTAACTTATTTTATTGCTATCACATAGGGGACCAATAGTCCCCTATGTAATAGCATATGAGTGACAGGTCTTCTTTGTAGGGGGGAGGGGGTGGGGGGTAGTGTGTGCAAGGAGGGGGCAGCAGAGGAGCAGTGAGCCTCTCTGTATACACTGCTCCCTCACTGGCTGTCACTATATGTTGGTGCTGGTTATTAAATGCAATTGCTGGCTTTTTTTTTCTTCACTATAACTCACATAATTAGCTGTTACTTTCCCCAGAGCTAAAGGAAACTTTGTTCTTTTAACTCGGGGAAAGAAACTAAAAGGAATTTTTTTTTCTTTTAGCTAGGGGGAAAGTGACAGTTAATTCTGTGAGCAATAGTGAAGAAAAAAAAAAAGCCGGTAATTACATTTAAAAACCGGCACTGACCTATAGTGACAGGCAGTCACTGTATACACTGCTCCTCTCCTGCCTTTCTCAGCCATACCCCCCTCACATCTGCAGCACACACAGTCCCCTGTATCGGCTAAATTTTTCTTATCGGCTAAATGCCGATAGGGCTCTTTTCGGCCGATATGTTTTGGTGGTCGACATTTCGGTGCATCCCTACTTTCCAGCAACCTAAACATTACAACAGACTTTAGGGCATAAAGCTTTTAGATGGTTGAAAAGTACTGACCAATATTCTGTACTCTCCCATTGATAAAGCTTGAATAGCTAGAGATAACACTGCATACATACACTGATAATTCCTCCAGGGAAGCAATGTAAACCAAAGGACACATATGGACATGAAAGGACATCTTAGAGGGACTGGTTTATTTAGAGTTTCAGCTGGCAACTGTGAGCTCATCTGGCCAGCTAATACTCTCTTAGCTCTATCCTAATGTCTTACATTGGAACCAGTTATAAGGACTAATGCTCTGTAGTAGAGATGAGCTTTGGCATGTTCAGATCCTCTTAAAAACCCTTGTAGCGGAGTCCGCCAGGAAGCCTGGACCTGTATTGGGACATTAATTTGTGGTGGGGTCATTCCCAACCCCTTAGCCACATGTATACAATTAGTATGAATACGTGTGGCTGCGGGATGGGGTTAGCCGCGGCCTCGGCCAAAAATGATTGGCCCATTACAGGTAAAAGCTCCCTGGCAGGCTGGGGCATATAAGTTTGGAAGAGCATCTAAACATGCCCAAATTCATATCTTCTCCATATCTTAGAAAAGTGTTGTGAAGAATGTAACATTGGCATGATCATAGAATAAAGTGCAACCAATTTGGGCTCATCACCAAACCAATATAAAAAAATAAAGACAAAAAAGGGGAGCAGCTCTTTACAGTGTATTCTACCCTGTGTCAAAATATTTTTTTCTATATAAAAGGCGCTCACCCCACTGGAAATAGATTTAATCCTACTCAGTGAAAACCATAAAATACATAAACTCTCAATGATGCGATTCCACGAAATGCATTGAGGCCTGGCTGTTGTCGTCATATCTGGTCCTTGAATATGTCACTTCCGGTGACTTGGGTGCAGTCTGTGGAACACACGCCGGCTCAACGGGCCTGGCTGTTGTCAACATATCTGGTCCTTGAATATGTCACTTCCGGTGACTTGGGTGTAGTCTGTGGAACGCACGCCGGCTCAACAGGCCTGGCTGTTGTTGTCATATCTGGTCCTTGAATATGTCACTTCCGGTGACTTGGGTGTAGTCTGTGGAACGCACGCCGGCTCAACAGGCCTGGCTGTTGTTGTCATATCTGGTCCTTGAATATGTCACTTCCGGTGACTTGGGTGCAGTCTGTGGAATGTACGCCGGCTCAACAGGCCTGGCTGTTGTCGTCATATCTGGTCCTTGAATATGTCACTTCCGGTGACTTGGGTGCAGTCTGTGGAACGCACGCCGGCTCAACAGGCCTGGCTGTTGTCATCATATCTGGTCCTTGAATATGTCACTTCCGGTGACTTGGGTGTAGTCTGTGGAACGCACGCCGGCTCAACAGGCCTGGCTGTTGTTGTCATATCTGGTCCTTGAATATGTCACTTCCGGTGACTTGGGTGTAGTCTGTGGAACGCACGCCGGCTCAACAGGCCTGGCTGTTGTTGTCATATCTGGTCCTTGAATATGTCACTTCCGGTGACTTGGGTGCAGTCTGTGGAACGCACGCCGGCTCAACAGGCCTGGCTGTTGTCATCATATCTGGTCCTTGAATATGTCACTTCCGGAGACTTGGGTGCAGTCTGTGGAACGCACGCCGGCTCAACCTGACGGAGCGGCGGTGCTTGGTTTAATCATAATACGCGCTGTGCAAGTGTTGATAGCGGCACTTTTAAATGTGAGTGTACTTTTATCTTATTATTTCAACATATGTAATAAAATTTACTACACTGTGGGGAGCATCTTTGTTTCTTGAGTGTGTGTATTTTCATACTTGTTTATTTGAAAAAGAAGATCCTGGTGGTGTCTGCTTCCTCCTTGACTTTGTGACACACGTGAATTATTATGGATCTGGGAAGCACTTCATTTTAATGCATGTGGTGGTGAACCAGCTGCAAGTGGAATTCACATAGGTGTTGGGCATGCAAGTCGATGAGAAATCAGTGGATGGACTGTGATTTATTTATGGACATTTTCTTTGTTTTATGCTTATTTAACGGATATTTACTTTGTCGATCATTATTTCATGATATTAGCACTTGGTTCATGTGTTTTATGGTTTTCACTGAGTGGGATCGAATCTATTTTCAGCAGGATGAGCACCTTTTATATAGAAATAATTTTTTTTTACACATGGCCATAGATTAGCTTGATCAGGACAGATAGTTTTTACTAGTCATATATACAAACAAGTGGATATGGTGGAAAAAAGTGGGTCTTTATGAACAAATAACCTCCATCTTTACCTCTGCAGTTTTTAGGATTACATTAATTATAATTTGCAAAGTTTGGCACAAATTAGGAATGATTAAAGTTCTTCGATCTTTCTACAAATATCTCTAATCCGTCATTTGCTTCAACAAGTAAGGAAGCACTGATCATCTTATAGTGAATCAACTAAAATTTTTTGATGCACCCAAATCCCACTGCAAGCACATCTCCTTTATATAGCAGTTTCCGATCAAGCCAGCACTTACTCCAAAAAAGGTCTACTCTGAAATTCTGGGAACGTTCTTTAAAGTTTTCTGTCTCACCGGAAAGTTGGTACTCTGCAATTTTGAAGCCGTTTACATTATCTAAATGCATCTCACATTGGGAAGCAACCCAAAAATCCTCCGTCAATGGTATTATACCCCAGAGCAGCTTGTTAATATTACTCCTAACTACTCTACCTAGTGTTGGAGAGAGAGAGAGGCTCCGCGGGTGGAGTTTGGTGGATTTGCCCAAAATGTCATGATTTCTGGTTAGATGTTTTTCTTTTTCTCTCCAATCTCACTGCCTCTGTACATGTTCTAGATCCCAGGTTAGAACTCTTGGGAGTAGGTATCGATGCTTGGCCATCAACATTTCATACCATACTCACACATACGCTCAACGCAGCTAGACTAGCTATAGCTCAAAATTGGAAAGTTGTCCCACCGACACTATATAGCGTGTTGCAAATTCTAAATGATCAGGCCTATCATAAATATATGTTTGCAAAGGCCCACCTCACCCAAGATAAATATTTACACCAATGGGCTCCCTGGTTAAACCTCCCAAACTGCTCCTTTACGCTTTAACATAGCTCCTATACTCCCATCCTCATTTCAGTATCCTTTTTCTTAATCAGGTCAGCAGCCACCTTGGATCTTTACAGCATAATATATCTCTATTAAACATCCAAATAACCTATTATGTATCTCAGCAATATTCACAATATACCTTAGGATACCTTATAGAGGTTGTATTTGTACTCTCCTTTGCCTCCCCTGTTTCTCTGTTTCTTTCTACCTCGTTTTTGTTTTTTTTTACCTGTCCCATTTGAATGTGCGTATCGGTAATCCCTCCCCATGTTAGGGCTGTAGGAAGGACTTCTGCTTTTTTTTTGTACTTTACACACTGATATGTACAAAGCATTTTCTATAAAGAGTGTTGAAAATTAAAAATGATTAAAGTTAATTATAAGCGGAAATTTGGTAATAAATGGAATATTTCCAAATGGACAGATTCTACGACTGTTGCTCTTAGATTGGCGTGCTAGAAATAACTACCACTTCCTCCACTAAATTTCATATTAATTTTAGTTTATTAAATATCACTCTGCTGGATACTTAGTGACACCTTTTTGTGGCTGATTTTTTTTTTCCTTTTGTTTAGGCTTTGTGCCCCGCTTGTAGGAACATTTTCATTAAGTGGTTCTAAAGTCATTCAAGGAAAAAATACTTTGCAACCTTTTTAAACTCCCCAGGAGCCTGGCTGAACTCCCTCCTGATTACACAGTACGTCTCCTGTTCAGCATGCATCTGTAGCAGGCAGTTTATTTTGAGTAAAGTGTTGTGCCATGGGGTTTCAAATGAGAGAGCCACTGTGAAGCAGCAAGTATAGTACAGAACACTTAAATGGTTGGGGGAGGTGGACCAGCAACTAGAAACCGCATGAGCTCTGGGGCACCTGCTGACAATGCACAGACGGTGATGTTTATAGGTGGTAGTGTGTTCACTGTGAATTGAGAAACACACACATAAGCATGCTCTATATGTGTTCAATATATTGCATGTACGATTTGTTATATTTGTGATACTTCATGCAGAGCGCTTGGAAAAATACTTCTTGGGGTGACCATAAGCCACTCAATAACAGCAAGTATTCTGACAGATTAAAGCGTTATTTGTGATAATCATAGATTGACGGTACTAATTAGACAACATTTATAAAGTAAGAACAGACTTCCAAGCATTGGCACTATTCCACTCACAACTACGTGGTGATATTTTCCCAACAATCCATTTTCCTCCATAGAACAGGGAGCACACATTTATCTCACCTGTACCACTGTGAGATATTGACTGGACTAGGGACTCCAGAGGACTTGCCAGACCTCCAATTTCAATGAGAGACCTTGCCTATCAACTGGCCATTACAAAATTTATGAACATCATTGATAGTTTTGATGCATTTAGCGTAATAGTTTTCTGCTTTTATTGGAGGGAAATGCAGCAATCCTTAAAGTGGAAGCAAAGGCAAATCCTAACTAACTCTAATCCTACTGTCAGCCACATTCTAGGTCTATACAAAAAAAAATAATCACTAGACTTACCTGTTCTGCAGCCACTCCAGTCTGTTCTCCAGTGGCACTCTCTGTCTGTTGGAGACAGCCAACAATGGCTGGCAAATGCTTGGGAAGACACGTCACCCGTAGAGTTCCTATAGGGCTTCCATTGTTGGCTGCCTCTCCTGCAGCCTCTCCATTCCCACACACTGAAGCCGCTGCTGACAGCTCAGCACTGGACCGGAATGGTTGCAGAACAGGTAAGTATAGCGATTTTTTTTCTTTACAGGGTTAGATATATTAGGCTTAGAATTTGGCTGAGAGTAGGTTTAGAGTTAGATAGGATTCGCCTTTACTGCACACCACTATTTAAGAATGGGCTTTTAAACGTGCCCAGGGACCTACACATGCATAATTACGTTCTTAACTTTTAAAACATTGTTGCACAATATATCTAGATAGCCCAATTGGGGCTGTATGACTTCCTCCTATTCAAGAGGTTCCTGAACATATTTTACAAGCATTTCAAATGCACACAGATTTTGAAATGTAAGCAATGAAATATGTATTTGTTAGGGACGTCTAAGGAATCACCTCTCCCCTTCAGTCTCCACCCGCATCGCTAGCCTACTAAGTGACATATCGGCTTGGATGTCACTCCACTTCCTCAAACGCAACCTTTCCAAAACTGAGCTCCTAGTATTCCCCCCCTGCCCGTGCCACCTCCACTGACTTCACCATAAATATTGATAACACAGTCATTAGGCTATCCCCTCATTCCAGGGTGCTAGGTGTAATCCTAGACTCCCATCTGTCCTTCCAGCCCCAGCTCCAATCGCTGACAAAATCATGTAGACTTCACCTCCGCCACATCTCCAAGATACGACCATTCCTAACCCTGGAAACCACTAAACAACTTATTCACTCCCTTGTTATATCACGCCTCGACTACTGTAACTCCCTCCTCACTGGCCTACCTCATCGCAGGCTATCCCCACTCAAGTCTATCATGAACGCTGCTGCTAGACTCATCCACCTCACTAACCGCTCTGTATCTGCCACCCCTCTCTGCCAATCCCTCCACTGGCTCCCAGTTGCCCAACGGATAAAATTCAAAACACTAACTATGACATACAAAGCCATCCACAACACTGCCCCAATTTACATATCCGATCTTATCTCTAAATATCAACCAAACTGTACACTCCGCTCCTCGCAAGACCTCCTACTCACTAGCTCCCTTATCTCCTCCTCCCATGCTCGTCTCCAAGACTTCTCCAGGGCGTCACCCATCCTCTGGAACTCCCTACCCCAATCTATCAGATGATCACCTACTCTACTTTTAGTTGATCATTAAAAACCTATCTCTTTAGGGAAGCCTATCCCGCCCTCTGCTAATACTAGAATCCTCTGCTCTTCCAACCACTCCATCCCCCACAGTTTTACCTATTGTACCAGTCACCC
Source organism: Staurois parvus (assembly GCF_062004578.1). NCBI lineage: Eukaryota > Metazoa > Chordata > Amphibia > Anura > Ranidae > Staurois > Staurois parvus. The sequence continues at coordinate 4,952,747 of NW_028318494.1, read as the reverse complement.
CCCTCCTCCTAGATTGTAAGCTTCAAGGAGCAGGGCCCTCAATCCCCTCTTGTATTGAACTGTATTGTTACTGTATTGTCTCCCACTATAATGTAAAGTGCTGAGCGAACTGTTGGCGCTATATAAATCCTGTATAATAATAATAATATAATAATTCGGTCTCCTTTTTCCTCAATGCATTTCGTGGATATGATCCAATTCCTTGGGATATTGGGAGAACAATATTTCTGCACACAAAGAGTTGATCATTAATAGTCCACTATGATCAACTTATTTGCATGTTCACAGAATTATTGTTGTCCCTCAAACTCCTGAGAAAGCGGGTCATATCCCACAAAATGCATTGAAGAAGTGGGTCATATCCCATAAAACATGTTGAGGGAACATTCCTGACAAAAGTCTTGGGCATGAATTGCTTAAAATGTAGTATTCTATGAATGTTTATAATGCTTGTAAAATATGTCCATGGATCCCTTGAATAGTAGGAAGTTGAGGAAAAATGGGCATACAAAGCACAGCTCAGGAGCTTGCCGGCACGAGTGCCCCCATAGTAAGCCATGAGCGCCGGCAGGGGACCTTAGAAGAAGAGGTTTGGGGTTGCTCTGTGCAAAACCATTACACAGAGCAGGTAAGTATGATATGTTTTGTTTTTCTAAAAAAAAATTCCATTAGAATCGCTTATATGTTTTCACCTTGCTTGTTAAGGAGGTACTACTTTGGGCGAGATTGTTCAAGATGGCATGTTATTGATCAACTTTTGTATACTTTTTGTAACAACTAGCCTTGTCTTCCAGTAACACACTGTAAGTTAAGTGGAAACTTTTTTTTATGGAAACTGAAATAATGCTAAAAATTTTAGCCATGTTTTATATGGTTTGTTCAATGAATAAAAATTTTAAACAAAAAGTACTATGGGTCTCACAGCCTCTCCAGGCCATAGGCAATATTGATCGGTATATAGCATGTCATTTTATTGAAATCTGCCACCATCTGAGATAGGTTTAAAGACCAACTCTGTTATTCTTGAGGTTATTGAGGTTATTGGGCTACTGTTGGGTTAGGATGGTGGGACGTTAAGGTGAGTTTAGTAGTATTTTCCTATTACTTTCATGATAGTTCAACACATTTACACATTCCATGGTGATTGAATTAAGGTGTTTGTACTGTCTTTCTGGCCATAAGTGTGTATTCAAAACTTACGTCTTTAGCCATCACCGCAAATATATTACAACCATGTGATATGTTCCTGACACTTAAGCTGAGCATACATGGGCCATTTTGTTTTGATCAGCTAGCATGCAGATCAAAAAAAACTGATTGGATTCCCCCATCCATACAAGCGACGTTGATAGAGGAATTCTCTCCACTGTGTTAATGTAAAGTCGTCTTTGCGTGCATGCGCTTTAACAAACACATTGTCGTGGTTACCAGTGAAGCTTTCAGTCCAAGCCCAGCGATCGATTTCCGCTTCCTCCTGGGACCCTGTGACATCAGTTCTGGAGCGCCACGGTCCCCGGCCGAGACAGCAGTACACCGCGATTACCACCGTCCCTCATCCCGACCCGGGGGCGGAAGTGAGCGGATATTCTACCTGGTACCACTGAGGGTCACCACATCTTCTGGATGAGCTTTGCTTTTTAAATGTAATGCTTTTTATGAAGTACTTATGGAAAAAAAGTATACCCCTTATGATTCGCATTGCAGGGTGAGTATTGATTACAAACTACAGCTTTTTCAGCGCTAGTTTTTTTGCAACTATGTAACCAAATATTCCTTCCTGCCCAAACCAGTGATTAAAAGGCACCAAGTGGCACCATTACATCACTGCGGGCCCAAGCCCAGCCCAGATGAGACCTGACCCCCGCCCGAGACCATCGATACAGTTTGCCCCTCGGTTGCCCCCATGTAGCGATGCAACTAGTTCCTTCTGCCTGGGGGTGGCGCCACCTCCCTGAAAATGCTGCACCTGGTAGATATGCCCCTGGTTCCACCCATCTTGATGCTTCCTCATCCCAGATTTCTTGTAAATGTCTTGCTGCAAGAGAGTGTTGGCCTAAAAACTGAGGTTTTCAGGCTATAGGATGGAGGTAGGTGATTAGACATACCAGTTCCAAACTGGGCTGTATTGACATTAAAGGTCATATATCCTATCCTTAGCCTAAAGGTGTTGTTTCTATTAGTCTTATATGATCAAAAATCATTACCATGAATACATACATATATTATATTAATTCTAAGGCTATCTAGCATAGTAAAATGATGTATCCTTTATTTAATTTTCTTTTTTTTTTTTGCAGCACATTTAACTGGAGTGTTCCATTCCTGTCCCTGCTTGCCTGCTTCCTTCTGCTTGTCGGAACAATTCTTTTATATTTGATACCTTTAAGGTACATCATTCTGATATGGGGTAAGTGACTTGTGCTGCATTATGAAATGGGCAAATCCAGTCTATGGTGTTTCTATATCTGTGTTCTGAAATAGTTCTGTATAAAAAGTAGTCAGCCATAGACGCTCCAGCAGGGACTGGCCAAGATTTGAACCATGTACCCAAGTTGATCAATCAATCAACTTTCATACAACCAGCCTGTCGAATTTTCTATGCTCCCCCCAGCTGGGAGAATGCAAAGACTCCTCAGGAGGGATTCCTCCATCAACCCTAACTGAGTTGATGGGGAAATCTATCAATTTTCTTTACTGCAATCCGTGGTTGCAGGAAAGAAGTTCGCTCCATCTATGGCCAGCTTAACTATTGTGAAACAGAGTGAACTTTATGCTATAGGCGGATATTGTATTATCTCATATTAGCAAACCTTTGTTTCTCTCTTATGGGGAAGGTATTTTGAAAGCTTTGGATGAACGAAACACAGTTTAAAGTAGAATGACACTTAAATGGTTTGGGCATTCGGAAGAAACTGGACGATGCTGCTGTGTATCTCTTACCCTGGAGACTCTGAAGTTCAAAATGTTCTATACTAGTCAGTTTACCCTCCAGACTATTTCAGCATGTTTTGAATGTATTTCAGATTTCTCATAGCCGGGCAAAGGTTGCCAGAAGAGGACTGAGGGTGTAAATGGCTTGTTTGAAAACTTTAAAATAGCAGATTGTAGCAGCAATAAATACTTTAAGACATTTAGGAAATGCAATAAATTTAACTTATAATACAATTTAAATTAATATATTAATTTAAATTTAAGAAATACAATAAATACCTCTGGAGATTACATCATCAGGGAAGTACAACTACCAACGAAGCTGGAAAGGTGGAAAATCAATTGTTTGGGAAAAACCCAACAGGCTGGTTGTACAAAAGTTGATAATTATAACCAGTCTGCCCACACATGGATTGAAATTCAGCCGGTCCATGCTGAACAGGACGAATTTCAATGAATGTATGTCTGGCTCAAAAGGTGGATAGAGTAGGAGATAACCAGGTGGACTGAGGTAGGGAATATCAGAAGATGGGAGAGGCTCTGGAGAAGTTCTGAGGGTGCACATGAGAGGAAGTGATGAGAGAACTGGAGAGGAGGAAGTTTGGGAGGAGTGAAGAGAGTGGTTTGGTTGATATTCTGAGGAGATGCATGTAGAATAAATACATAGGTGCACGTTTATCATTCATATTAGGACTTCTTTTGTTAAAGCAAAGGAGAGCAGTGGGACCAATGTTGTCACTGGTGTTCATAGGCTGGAAGGAGGCCAGATTTCCATCCTCTTCTTTTTCTAGAGAATAAGGAGCCTCCAAGCATATCCTTGGTTTTGAGAAGATCGTGAGCACAGGTTATGCACAGTAAGCCATGTTACACCTGCAATGGCACCTTATTGTTTTTAGATCCATCCTAACCAGGTTACTTCTATGGCAAAAGGCCATAATGTGAAGTACTGAGCAGTGATTTCTGATGGCTGGGTTACTGGTTGCTATACACAGGATTATATTAATCCATTGGTCTCCAAACTGCCACCTGCAGGCTTGATGTGGCCCTTTATTTTCCTTTATCCGACCCTCGGGGCACTATTACTCCCTCTGATATTCAGCACTAGTTCTTCCACTGACACAATGATGCAGCATAATTCTATGCACTGACACAGACAGTGGGACATAATTCCTCCTAATGACACCAAGAATGGGGCACTATTCTGCCTCCTATTGACCGCAGGTTACTCCTACTGACCACCAAGCCTGGGACATTGTTTACACCCAGTAATGCTTGGATATTTTCTACTTTCACTGGCCACAGTCTGTCCCCCCTAAAGTCTAAAGGACAGAAAACTGGCCTTTTGTATAGAAAGTTTGAAGACCCCTGCATTACCTAGTATGTATTCATATTAGTACAGTTGCAAGAAAAAGTATGTGAACCCCTTGGGATTACGTGGAGTTTTGCATGAATTGGGCATAAAATGTGCTCTGAACGTCATCTAAGTCACAACAATAAAAGAACACAGTCTGCTGAACATAATACTACACAAACATTAGATGTTGCCATGGTTTAATTGCACATAACATGTAAACATTCACAGTGCAGGGAGGAAAACGTATGTGAGGCCCTAGCTTAATGACTTCTCCCAGAGCTAATTGGAGCCAGGAGTGAGCCAACCTTGACTCCAATCAGTGTGATGATATTGGATGTGTTGCTGACAGCTGTCCTGCCCTTAAAAAACACACACCTGTTTTGGGTTTACTGGTTTCAAGAAGCACTGTCTGATGTGGACCATGCCTCGCAGAAAAGAGCTCTCAGAAGACCTACCATCAAGAATTGTTGACTTGCATGAAGCTGGAAAGGGTTACAAAAGTATCTCCAAAAGCCTTGATGTTCATGTGTCCATGGTAAGACAGACTGTCTACAAATGGAGAAAGTTTAGCACTGTTGCTACTCTCCCTAGGCGTGGTCGTCCTGTAAAAATGACTGCAAGAGCACAGCGCAGAATGCTGCATGAGGTAAAGAAGAATCCCAGAGTGTCAGCTAAAGACCTACAGAAATCTCTGGCACATGCTAACATTTTTGTTGACACATCTACAATAAGGAAAACATTCAACAAGAATGGAGTACATGGGAGGACACCACGGAGGAAGCCATTGCTGTCCAAAAAGAATATTGCAGCACGTTTGAAGTTTGCAAAAGAGCACCTGGATGTTCCACAGCACTACTGGCAAAATATACTGTGGACAGATGAAACCAAGATTGAGTTGTTTGGGAAGAACACACAACACTATGTGTGGAGAAAAAAAGGCACAGCACACCAACATCAAAACCTCATCCCCACTGTAAAACATGGCGGAGGGAGCATCATGGTTTGGGGCTGCTTTTCTGCCTCAGGGCCTGGATGGATTGTTGTCATTGATGGGAAAATAAATTCCAGAGTTTATCAAGACATTTTGCAGGAAAACGTACGACCATCTGTCCGCCAACTGAAGCTCCGCAGAGGATAGGTGATGCAACAGGACAATGACCCAAAGCATACAAGTAATTCAACAAAACAATGGCTGCAACAGCACAGAATACGCCTTCTGGAGTGGCCCAGTCAGAGTCCTGACCTCAACCCGATTGAAATGCTGTGGCATGACCTTAAGAGAGCAATTCACACCAGACATCCCAAGAATATTGCTACACTGAAACAGTTTTGTGAAGAGGAGTGGTCCAAAATGACTCCAGATCATTGTGCAGGTCTGATCTGCAACTACAGGAAATGTTTGGTTGAGGTTATTGCTGCCAAAGGAGGGTCAACCAGTTAAGTCCAAAGGTTCACATACTTTTTCCTCCCTGCACTGTGAATGTTTACATGTTATGTGCAATTAAACCATGGCAACATCTAATGTTTGTGTAGTATTATGTTCAGCAGACTCTGTTCTTCTATTGTTGTGACTCAGATGACGTTCAGAGCACATTTTATGCCCAATTCATGCAAAACTCCACATAATCCCAAGGGGTTCACATACTTTTTCATGCAACTGTACATGAGTGTTTGCCTATTACAAAACAACACCTTTCATTTAGAACGCCTGTGCAAGTGCTCAAAGCAAACCACCCCGGCGGTAATTCTACGAGGACTCCATAAGCATTCTTTTTTTACCATTTGCCTAATATGCATGCGGTGTGACATGGCTGTTTTCACACTGATGGATCTAATGAGATTTTTTAAAATGGAAGTTAAATATTCCAGGAGCTCAGGTGTAAATCAGAGTGTAGTGAGCTGAATGTGTTTTTTCCTCTTCATTTTCGTTCTGAGAAATTAACATGTGACCAGCATAGAAAGGGAACACCAGGCTTTCACACTCATTCCTAACCTGTGAATTTGCTCATACTACCTTGGTTGTGCTGGCATTCATTGTGTCTCAAGTAAGAATAAGCTCAAATTGATTTTTCTTCACAGGCATCAATAAATTTACAAAGAAGCTTCGGAACCCGTATGCCATTGACAATAATGAGTTTCTGGATTTTCTCTCCAGGGTACCATCTGATGTTCAAAAGGTACATGTGTGTGCGTGTGTACAGTATACAAATACTCCTACCACAAAAAAACAAATCGAAAATCTGTTTTTCACATTTGATAATTGAGTTTCGTTAACATATAATTTATTATATTGTAACTATTAGTAGGCCCTGGATATGCCTTAGCAGGCACTTGCTTTGCAGAATGCTTCATGATATGTCTTACAGGATTAGAGTATAACCAAAGCCCCTTTTTTATTTTGGATAGAGTGGCAAGGGGTCTAATTAGGGAGATTTCTCTTCACTTCCTGTCCTGTGACTTCAAAAAGAAGTGAGAAGATATATTTCCATAACCTTCCTGTTAGACAGTTATCTTATGAACATGTGACCCTATTGGAAGAGTTCCCCTCTATTCTCTTTCTGATGGAAGCTCAAAATTTTGGATTTCCCTTGACTTTCATTATTCAGGATACCCTTTTTTGATTGGTGAGTACAAGTACTGATACTTTCGCTCAAGTACTTGGCGATACTTTGCAGTGCGATATGCATTAATATAAAATGTATGGACTCAAATTGCACTGTAAAGAATAGCATGCGATTTTAACAGGAATGCGATTCCTGTCCAAATCACATGCTGTTTCCCCACTGCTCCTGTGTGAGCCCAGGCTTGCCATAGCCTGAGTTCACACAGGAGCAGTGTAGGGAGTTTTCCTGCAGCGGAGAGTGGGAGAGAAGGGTGTGTGGGGATGTATACCTGGTGGCAGCTGAAGGCAGATGCTCCAGATTCACAGCTGTAGGAGAGGAGAGAAAGCGCCAGGGCTTTGAAATCCCCAAGGCTTTCTCTCCTCTCCTTGCTGGGATGACAGTTTGGGCTAGAGGGTTTTTGATTGGTGAGCACCATCACATGGACCTGCTAACCAATCAGAAGCCATCTAGCCTGTACTGTCATCCCTGCAAGGAGAGGAGAGAAAGCTGCTACACAGGTCTGGGGTTTGAAATCCCCATGGCTTTTTCTTCTCTCCTTGCTCAGATGACAGTATGTATTTTCTCCTACAGCTGAGAATATGGAGCATCTACCTCCATGGTATACATCCCCAGACGCTCACTCTTCGCTCAGCATGGGATTGGTGCAGGGAGGTTTCCTGAACTGTTCCTGTGTGAACTCAGACTATGACAAGCCAGGGTTCATACAAGAGCAGTAGGGAAACCGCATGCGATTCCTGTTCAATCGCATGCTATTTTTTGTGGTGCAATTTGCATTTTGTATTGACGCAAATTGCCTTGCAAACAATCAATTTCCGGTATTGTAAGCATTTTCACGAGTACTCATGAAAATACTCGGTATCAGTGCATCCCTGACACATGACATTAGTGATCAGGACAATAAGAGAATGAATCTCCATCTAACACTACCTTTCCACCAGACTGACAATGCTGCTGTCCAAAGGTGTGTCCATCGTTCCTTCATCCAGAGAGGAGACACCCAAAGACTGGATGTGTGTTACTGGCTGGATCACCAGAGAAGAAAAAAGAAGCCAGCCATAGACAATTCAAATGTCGGCCAGTTCAGCAGGAACCGGACGAAATTCAAATCATGTATGGGTAGGCTGAATGTATCAAAGTTGATTGATCAATCAACTTTGGTACCACCAGCCTGCCATATTTTTCTTGCGATTACAGCTAGTGGCTGTTCTTCCAGTGGGAACTTGATTCCCTTCCTGCCGGGAGATCACAGTGGCTCCATGTGAGGGATTCCCTTGTAAACACTGTCTGTGTTGATGGGGGAATAGCTATATAAGTACCATAAATAAATAATAAATAATAGAGTGGTCGCAGGAAAGAAAATTGCTCCATCTAAGGCCAGCACTAAAAAAAAAAAAAGAAAAGTTAAGCCAGTCACTACATTTAGGATTGGTAAGCTGCAACACATTACTTTGCTTGGGTTTAATTCCTCTTTAGGCTCCATTAACAACAGATGCGCTTACATCAACGCATTCAGCGCAAAGACATTGTAAAATTCAGTGTATTTCTATAGGAGCATTTCACTCCAGTGTGTTACACTGATGTACTCTGGGAAAAAAAAAAATTGTTCCCCACTTCTTTTCAGTGGAACACAATGCAGGTAAATGCAAAAGTCAGTTGAAGTTTCCCTTACCCACCTCAATACAAGGCCAATTCTGACATTCCAACATTTTTGTACTAGAAAATTACTTGGAACCTCCAAACATTATAAGCAGAGGCCGTAGAGAACAAACTAGTGTGTCTGTTAATTTTTTTTTTTTTATGTTTTCTTCTCTCTCTCACTCTCTCTCATATATATATATATATATATATATATATATATATATATATAATAAAAGGGGGTGAATAACATCCTTGTGATCCCTTGGACAGTGACAGGTACTCTTTACTGAAACATCTGGGGTCTATTAGGCCCCATATCTCTCCTCTGCCATTAAAATCATCTGGTCATTGACATCGGTTTGATCATTTGATGTTAAAAGACGGAACCGGAAATGACAAAATCCTTGTTGCTTCCAGTTTCTTAGACCACTGAGATGATTGGGGAACTTCTATTCCTCCTTCATCTCCATGATCAGCTGATGGAACCGCCGGATTTGGTTTCAGACTCCAGAGCATGGAAAATGCGGCATGAGGGGTCCTCCCTTTCACCCCATGTAAAAGTGATCCAGCGGCTCTTTGACCACTCAGATCACTTTTATATTGTACAGCATCATCGGCTGAAAAATGATGCTGTAGCCATGGTCCCAGTATAACTACTTTGACCTGAGGACGTACAGGTACTGTATATCCTACGGGTGAGAAATAGTTGCAAATAAAGCTTAGTAAAATAAAACAAAAAAATAAAAAAGCGACTGTGGTGCATTTTAAATTGCAACACACCATGCAGATGCAGTCAATGAACATGCATTTACAGTATGTAAGTGCGCCCAATACTCACATTAATGAAAAAAAAATTCATGTTGAGCAGCCCATAGCACGTCTCACTGGCTCATAGATTCACAAAGGTAGATCGGCTTTCTCCAGCAGGTGCTAGAGTTGCTAGATTACAAACCCAGGCCCAATAATTACTCGGCAACCTCTTCTAGTCTGTAGAATAACAGTCACACATGTATTGAACTTTTCCAAAGGTAGTCTATCCAGCTCATAAATGCTTGCTGTGCTGAGTCCCCCAGGTTTTTTTCTCTTTTGCTCATGAGCCAGTCCTGCCAATAGCCAGCCTGCTATTGCTGATCTGGAAATGCTCCAGCGGGAATGCACCGCTAAAGCGGCAAGGGGGAAGCTTATCAAGTTACATGACGCACCTCATGTAATGAACTTGTTGTTAGTATGCTTTTCTGCTTGTCATCCTTATTTATAGGTTTGCACTAAGGCTGTTACATTCCACTAATGTGCATTTTTTTTCATTCACTCTCTGGGGGCTTTTTAATTCACTTGTGCAGTACGTTGTAATAGCCCTAACTCAGTAAAAAGGACACCTATTTGCCATTTCTAAAATCTGTTAGAAGCCCCCCTGCCTCATTAAAATAAGATCCGCACTTAATATTTGCACATGTAGAAGTTACTCCATTCTGGCTACCAATTAATTTTCAGTGTTCTCATGTTTAGAAAATGATTCATTACTCGGAACGTTCCGTAGATTCCTCGAGTGTCTCCTTAGGGAGCTATTATCTCACTCCGTAGAAAGCTTCAATTACTTAATAGCAAACGTCATGTCTGTTTACTTTTACAGGTGCAGTATGCTGAATTAAAACCCTGCAATAACCAAGGTGCCCTTAGGAAGAAGCGGAGTGGCTTGTAACAGAGTCCATTATTCAAGTTCTCGTTTTTTCCCCCAATAAAATCATGCACTAACTCATCACAGCCGGGACTGTACTCATAGAACAGAGCAGGGGTGCTGGTTACCCCCTCCATCCAAAGTTGCTTTTTCATATTTCTCACAAACCAAACAGGCTTTCTGACTGGCTTCGGAAAAGTCTACTTTATATACCAATGATTTGCTGTTGTGGATCAGGAATGAACATCCTAAATTAGAAGGAAAATTGAAAATTATTATGTCTTTTATTAATGTTATGGTAAATGGTATTTTTGTTGTTTGTTTTCTGGTGGGGGGCAAAAAAAATTACTGTTTGACAAAGGCCTTAACATTTTCATGTGAAGGATCTCGCCATGAGTATGTCCAATGTGCTAAATTCCTCCATTTCTGAATTATTTGTATTATGATTTGCTGTGACCACTAAGTAAAGTATAGAACAGCCTTTCTCAACCTTTTTTATCATGGAGAAACCTCAGGTTTAAGAGAACTTCTTCAAAATTAATATATCTACAGCTCATGATACATTGATAGTCAACAAGGGTTTATTTGCACTCATGCCCTGTCATACTGGTGGTCAGTGCCCATTTCAGTGGTGGCCAGTGTAGAGCCTTCATACACTGGGAAACATAGGAAGAAGCTTTCCATTACAGTGAACTTAATCACTGATGTCAGTGGTTACTTACCTTAAAAACAAGAGAAGAAGCTCCACTGGAACCATTTCAGCGATTTTGCTGAGTGGTGTTGGTACCAAAACCACGTGGGGACAATTGGGCAAGAAATCAATCCATCAATACTCAAGGAACTCTTGGCAATATTTGGAAGAACCCAGAGGTTTTGCTGAGTGGTGTTGGTAGCAGAACTATGTGGGCATCTCTAAGAAAGAAATCAATCAATCACCACCCAAGGAGCTCTTGGTAATATCTGGAAGAACCCAGTGGTTTTGCTGAGTGATGTTGGTACCAGAACTACGTAGGCACCATCGGGAAAGAAATCAGTCCATCACTGCTCAAAGAACCCTTGACAATCTCTAGAGGAACTGCTAAGTGATGTGGGTACCAGAACTGTATGGGCACCATCAGGCAAGAAATCAGTCTATCACTGCTCAAGGAACCCTTGGTAATTTGTGAAGGAACCCAGTGGTTCTGCTGAGTGGTGTTGGTAGCAGAACTATGTGGGCACCATCAGGCAAGAAATCAATCCATTACTACTCAAGTAACACTTGGAAATCTCTGGAGAACCCCATTGGTTGTGCTGAGTGGTGTTGGTACCAGAACTACAACGTGGGCACCTTAGGGTACAAAATCAATCCATCTTTGTTCAAGGAATGCATGGCAATATCTGGAGGAACCCAGTGGTTCTGCTGAGTGGTGTTGGTACCAAAACTATTTGGGACAATTGGGCAAGAAATCAATTCACCATGAGAGAGAGATTGCGCCCAGTATTCATTGACTACATGGAACCCTGGTTTAGAATGTCTGGTATAGAAAAATGGCTTTGATGTAATTTTTTGAGTGATGCTGTAAAAAAGATTACTGGATATGAAAATGGAGGTGCTACCTAAAGCCTCCAGTCGGATCCCAGATGTACTTTTAACAGTTGAGAAGATGAGAATGATAACCTGGTTGTTGTAAACACCATATCCTTCTGCAGTTTTTCAGTCCTACCCTAACAAGATCTCCTGGTGCTGCATATATGTACATATTATATTACATCGGCACCAAATAAAAAAAAGGCATTTGCACCTTACTGCCAAAACTGTATATATTATTGTAAAATATAGAGGTATTTTTATATAATCGATCTCTAGCACTTTTCAGCACACTACAGAAATTTTATGAAAAGATTTTTCTAATTTTGTTAGGGGTTGGAAAAATTCAAGTTTACAGGTCATTTCTTTTTAGAAAGGTGCCCCAAGAGCAGAATAGAGACCAAAAAACACAACCAACCAAATGACTTTGAACGTGAAACTGTGGCATTATTAAAAATGTATCATGATGGTTTGTTGTGGTGTCTTAGAACAGTTTTGTCTATTTTTTGTTGAAAGGGTCAGTCTGCCCATGTACATTACATATATTATAAAGATTTTCTGAAAGTCTGGTTGCAACCTGGTGGTCTGAGTTAGGACCTGGTTTGTTATATGTCTTTGGCACTCCAACAGTGAGATCTGCCTGTCATGATTCCTGGCTGTCTTCTGATCTACCTGGAAGCTTTTGGTGTTCCAACACCTCTTGTATGGGTTTACCTCACTGTTGAAAATGTTTCCGTTTATTCTTTATTACTAGACTTTGAAGCAAGCAACAAGAAACACAGAAGCAGGAAAAAAGGCTAAGCCTGGCCCATATTTATATATATATATATATATATATATATATATATATATATATATGTCTATATATAATTTTTTTTTTGTAAATGGGGCAGACTCAATACGCCGTTTGTTTTTTGTTTTTTTCTGCCGTCACTCTTCTATGATTCTATGTTTCTTTTTACATACTCCAAAGTGCCATAATATAGAATTAAAAAACAAATCAACAGTGAGGGCCACAGGAACTAGTATCTTTGTACAATTGTCCTTGAATCAGTTCCCCCTGACCTCTTGAGTGCAACTGACTTGGACAAATACTTACTTTTCTCCTCACTTTGACATACAGCTCTGTCCGTCAGCCCACAGCCTTTCCTGCAAAAATGTCCCAGCTGGGTCTTCCTTCCAGTGCACACACCATCATGTACTCCTATGGGTAGGCCATACATTGCCGGACTACTGAAGCAGCCATGAGTACGGCTTACCTATTTAAAGGATTGAATGGGGCTATGGAATCCATTAAAAGGAAGATCTGGCAGGGACACCAATGGTGGTCATACGTGCTTCAATAAATGGTTGATTTATTTTGATATATCCCTTGTAATAGGAATAGTCAATAACCCATTTGATCGATATGCCACACATGGGGAAGTGGGTTTTAATTGATCGTTAAGGTGCGATCACAATTTAAGAGCGTAGACATCTTTGTTTGTATCATATAATCTCATAATCCCATCAACTGAAATATGATCAGATTCATGACCAAAGCATTTAGTTGCCAATCATTGTAAAAACAATTTCCAGTATTCCACCCTGGCTGTTCGGCTTTTGATCTAATTTTATTGAAATTGAGCTTTAATTGATCAGAAAGGAAGCTATTAGTTTGTTTGTAGATTCTATCATTTTAATTGAATCACACATCAATCAGATACAGGAAAAAAAAATCTGATAGATGGAGTGTGACCACCATTAGACTGGAAAAGCAGTGCAATGAAGGGCTGCATAGTGAAGATCAAGTGTAGGCGGGTCCTCAGTCAGAGTACCCACTCGGGAGGAACCACACGCACACACAGGACTGTAGAGCGCTGAATATAATATATTGACTTGAACAGTTACAGCAATCAGGCAATGCTATGGCACTGTTGCCAGTAAAGTCTAGATCCACTAGAAGCTCTGTATTATATATTTGGCAATTACTGTTACCGGAGGACAACTTCTGTATGAGGGGTGGTGATAGTCTGTGTACCCAAGGTGGTGCTGGCTCGACTATGAAGACTGCACTTTTCAGTTCCGACATGGACAGCCTGTTCCCACTGTACAGCAGGAGTTCTTCCTTCCTTTACTATCCCTACTTTCCCTATGATAAGCGCTGCCCCTAGCCAGGGACCGATTGACGTGGGGCACCCTATTAATAAGGTCCCCCATCAAGATGGCCACCAGAGATCTTGCAGGATTTCAGTGTCCTATTAGACAGCTGTCTTCCCCAAGATGGCCGTCGAAGCCCAAAAGAGGAGACAATTCCCCTTCCTAAGCTACACGCTACTGCAACAGCGGCACAATGCCACCTACAGGTTGGAAGATCAGCTGCACCCGCCTACGCACAAGAGAATTGGACAACTGATCAAAGCACTCTTGTAGAATGGTACAGTTGTCTTTTTAAAGTAATTGTTAACCCCTACCTTGTAAAACAATCCATTTATTTCAAAATAGAAATGAAAGGCAAATTGTGTGTGTGTATGTGTGTGTATAAATTCTATATACCATTTTTTTTCCTTTTTTTTTTTATATAAGTGATCATCCCAGTTCTTAGCTGCATAAGGGACTTAGGTGGTGGTGGAGAAACAGCAGTACACTGATCTTCCCGGTGAATGGCTGTGTGTGTATACAAATTCTAAATACCATTTTTTCCCTTTTTTTTTTCTTTTATAAGTGATCATCCCAGTTCTTAGCTGCATAAGGGGCTTAGAGAGGTGGGGGTGGAGAAACAGCAGACACTTATCTTCCCAGTGAATGGCTGTGTGTGTGTATATAAATTATAAATACCATTTTTCTCCTATTTTTTTTTTGTTTTTTTATATAAGTGATCATCCCAGTTCTTCGCTGCATAAGGGACTTAGAGAGGTGGTGGTGGAGAAACAGCAGAACACTGATCTTCCCAGTGAATGGCTGTGTGTGTGTATATAAATTATAAATACCATTTTTCCCTTTTTTTCATATAAGTGATCATCCCAGTTCTTAGCTGCATAACCGGTTTAGAGAGGTGGGGGTGGAGAAACAGCAGTACACTGATCTTCCCAGGGAATGGCTTTGGTGTGTGTGTGAATGTGTGGGGGTTGAGAAACAGCAGCACACTGATCTTCCCAGTGAATGGCTTCGGTGTGTTTATGTGTGTGTGTGTGTGTGTGTGTGGGGGGGGGGTGTCAGCACAAGTCTTTGCCCTTGGAGGACAGTCAATCTGTTCTCCTAGCACAGCCAGAAAACTGACCATATGGGATGGATGTGCTTTTGTACCTAGTGTGGTCAGTTTGAAATTGGAAAGCAGAGGGACTAGCAGGATCACAAGGCATTTCACACAGAAGAAGAAATACATAGAGAACAGGATAGTTTTTAACAAACATACATGGTACAACAGGCACATATCAGGAATATGAAATGTTGGGGTAACATATCCTTTAAGTGTAGATATTTCTCAGAGTCCCTGAGGGATTAATAAATTATCAGATGATTGTCGTCTTTAGTGTCTAGGCACAACTGAAATATCAATTTCTGGCGGACTGACCCTAAAATTCTGTTCACATGTGTTTGTTTACCGTTCTTAAAAACAAATGTATGACTATAATTTATAAAATATACAGGATCTTATTCATCCAAAAACAGTCAGTATCATAGCAAAAAAAATTATTTTTTTTGTTCCTTTGTTCCATTTTTTGCTGGGAAAACCTATACGGTTTCCAGGAGAAATTGAGTTCTTAATAATCTTTGATAAATATGGGTCACAGTGTCATAACCTACTGGATGCATACACTGCATATGTTCTAGTACATGCTCAAGGGCGTTCAGAGATTGTGAAATGCTGCATGTGCCAAAATGTAATAATTGTATGTATTAGAAATTTACGTTTTTATCTTTTTAGTGTCTACATAATTTATAGTGGTGTATAATTGTCCAATAAATATTTCTTTTTTCTTTTCTTTTTTTTTTTTGGATGTACGTATGCTTTAGAATTAAGCATCACCCTTTTTATGTTTTGTTCTCTATGGATTAGCTGCAACCACTTCTCATAGCAGTTGTCTAGGACTATGAATGTATCCCAGGTACGTCAGATTCATCGCACTGCATAGCTAATGTTTAGTGTTCCGCCTATATCTATCTTACAATGATTTCTATAGCATAGGTGTAGTCTTAGGTTTTTTAAAAAGTAAAAATAGTTATATTTCCAATTTTCTTTCTCGTTTCTATAAAAAAAATGGAATTATATTTTATATCAGCTTTATGCAATTGGGTGCTTGTGCTTTCTGCAGGTTTCAGATTTTAGCGGGTTAAAATTTGACAAACTTGCTGTCTTACCCTTACTTATACCCAGTGAAATGCCTGGCCTCAAGTGTTACCTGTTTATCTGTGGCTCTCCTCTCTACAGTCATTCAGAGAATAGAATTTACACAGCATTTCTCAGCTTCCAGGGGGACTGACATCACACACTGCACAGCTCAGAGAGGAAAGCTGAGTGTAATCGGAGACTGGAGTGGAGGGAATGGACACACCCCTTTCTACATAGTCTCATAGGGAAACATGCAAAGCTGAGGTTGTAAATCACTTGCTTTGTGCTGGAGTTCTCCTCCCCAGCCCCCTGGATCCCCCTGCTGAGAACTGAGTGTAATCTGAGAACAGAGTGGAGGGAATGGAAACACTCCTTTCTACACAGTCTTGTAGAGAAACATGTACAGCTGAGGCTGTCAATCACTTGCTGTGTGCTGGAGCTCCCCTCTCATCCCCCTGGATTCCTATGCTTCCTGAGGCAGGTGGTCTGATATCACACACTGCACAGCTCAGAGAGGAGAGCTGAGTATAGTCTGGGACCCCAGTGGAGGGAATGGACACACTCCTTTCTACACAGTCTCGTAGATAAACCTGTACAGCTGAGGCTGTCAATCACTTGCTGTGTGCTGGAGCTCCCCTCTCAATCTCCCTGGATTCCTTTGCTTTCTGAGGCAGGGGGTCTGACATCACACACTGCACAGCTCAGAGAGGAGAGCTGAGTGTAGTCTGGGACTCCAGTGGAGGGAATGGACACACTCCCTTCTACAGTCTCGTAGAGAAACAAGCACAGCTGAGGCTGTCAATCACTTGCTGTGTGCTGGAACTCCCCTCTCAATCCCCCTGGATTCCTATGTTTCCTGAGGCAGGGGGTCTGACATCACACACTGCATAGCTCAGAGAGGAGAGCTAACTGTAGTCTGATACTCCAGTGGAGGGAATGGACACACCTCTCTTCTACACAGTCTCATAGGGAAATATGCACAGCTGGGGCTGTCAATCACTTGCTGTGTGCTGGTGCTCCCCTCCCTTTCCCCCTGGATCCCTCAGTGTCTGCATAACCTTTCAGCGGTGACTCATGCAGAGCAAGGAGACAGCAGACAGAAAACACACCAAGTGCTTTGGATTGAGGCAAGTACACACTATAGCAGGACATGGTTTGTTATTTTTTTATTTTTCATTTCAGAGGTTTACATCCTTTTAAATACTATTTGAACAACATACTTCTATATAGAGGCCCACTTTTCCCCCTACATCATTACAACCTTATGCTTGCATAGAAGGACCTTCATTTTTCCATGTTTTTATTTAATTTGAGAGGTAAGAATGTTCAAAGTTCCTAAACACTTGGAGCTGAAAGAGTGCAGAGGAACATTTTATAACCTATGACTGTAAAACCTTATTGACAGAGGGAATTCAAATGTTAGTTACATTAAGTTCTGAATGGTGTATTTTTTTTCTTTAAAAATGGATAAATTTATTAATCTTGATTAAATTCTACTTTTAAAGATGTAGTTTTATTTCTGGCTAGAATTCTATTTTTCTATATCAAATAAAAAAAACCCTGTACATTTGTCTTTTAAATTCACCAAAACGTGGCGCTTTCATACTGTATTAAAAGATATAAAAAAAAACAAAACTAAAATTTGCATTTGTTATTTAATGGGACTCTTTTATGTGTTGTGTCAAAAAAGAAGATAAGGTTCTCATCAAAGTCCTATAATGTTCATGAACTATTCTCCATAAGGCCCTGTTCTCACAAGAACACCATGCGGGAAACGTTCTGTCCGTGTTTCCTGCACCATGTTCACAATACGCTGCAGCTGCGATTTGCAGTGGGTGTCAATGTTAAGGTAACACACAGGGGCGGACTGACAACTCATAGGGCCCCCGGGCAATAGGAGATCATGGGGCCCCTGTGTCCTTGCCCAAACTCAAAAAAGCCTATGAAAAAGGTGCCAGGGGCATCTCATGGGGCCCCCTACTGACCCCGGGCCCTTGGGCAGTGCCCGAGTTTCCTAATGGTCAGTCCGCCCCTGGTAACACCCCAAACGTAGGCCACAAACTCAGTGTATTTCCAAAAGTCGTGCATGTACTACATTTGATGCAGCGCATTCATTTTGAATAGAGCCATGAGTATTATTTATTGAATCTTGGTGTATTGTCTATATTTCTTTCAGATCTGTGCAGTAACACAGTATTTTACATTGCTTCTGTGCCGCACTTCCTGGAATAAAGACCTGTCACTGCTACTCTCTCTCCTTGTACAGGGTGACTGGTCTTGTCTCCGCCCCTTCTGTAGTTTTTGCTGGCAGCCAGTAGTAGGTGGGACTTGCTGGTCCCCTCCCACAGCTCTGCGATCTGCACAGGCTACAGTCATGCCCAAAAATAATGGCAGCCCTGCGTTTTTGTCAGAAAATGCACCACTTCACCCAGAAAATCTGTATTGCTATCACAGTGGAGAAACAAAAACCAAATCTGACACATTCCACGCAAACCCCCCAAAATTAACTGGACAAAATTAACGGCACCTTCTCAAAATTGTAAGGCTCAATTCACAGCTGAACATAGTGTTTTTTCGTGCGTTTTTGTACACATATTTTAACGTGATTTTTGCGTGTTTTTTTTTTTTCATACAGCATTTTTAGCCGTTTTTGAGCTTTGGCATTTTTTTTTATTAGCCGACGGAGAAAAATATCATCTGTTGCTAGGTTTTTCAGCTTTAGCTTTCTCATCAGATTTTATTTCTTTTATTATTCATTTATTAATCATTTTATTAATGCATTAATTTATTTTTTGTTAGGGTGATAATAAACCAATGTTAAATACACAAGTAAATAAAAATAATCATAAATAAATACTATGTAATAGTAAAAAAAATAAATAAACCCCTAACCTTAACCCCCTAACCCTTAAATATACTAAAGTATTATTAATTATTATTAATAATAATAATCCTCATCACACCCAAACCCAGACAAATACATTAATAATGTAATACATTACTAAATGTATAATAATAAAAAACACCTAAACCTGAAAAAAATAAATTAATACATTAATAAATGTAAAATACACAAATAAAAATAATCATAAATGTTTTTATGATTAATAATAATTAACCCATAATTTTGTTTGGGTAATTATCATTAATAATTAAGATTAGGGGTTAATTATTATTTTTTTATGTATTGTGAATTTTTATTTGTGTTTTTGTTATTTTTAATGAGAATAAAAACGTGCCAAAAATATGCAAATCTGCCCAATTTGAACTACAAAAGTAGCTCCAAAACGTTTTGGAGATTCAGGTGTTCTACTTCTGGTGACTTGGAGTGGAGATGTGAACCATCTCCATAGAGTAATGTACTGATTTTTTTCCCCTCTGAGCATTTTGGAGCTTTGCTCTACAAAATGCTCAGGTGTAAATAGGGCCTAAGAAATGATTGCATTCCCAGTTTGTGATGCTCCTGTAATTCGAGATTAAACTCACCTGTATCAATTAACAGGTGCTGACAATATTGAAATCAACCAGTTAAAATGGTGAAAAATTCACTCAACCTTTCTGTTGTGTGTCTGTGTGCCACATGGAGCATGGAGAAGAGAAAGAGCAGCAAAAAATTGTTTGAGGACTTAAGAACAAAAATTGTGGAAAAGCATGGACAATCTCAAGGTTACAAGTCCATCACCAGAGGTCTTAATGTTCCTGTGTCCACTGTGCACAACATTGTCAAGAAGATTACAGCCCATGGCACTGTAGCTAATCTCCATGGACGTGGTCAAAAGAAAAAGATTGATTAAAAATTGCAAAGTAGGATTGTTCGAATGGTGGACAAAGAACCTCGATCAAATTCAAGCTGACCTTCAGGCACAGGGTACAATTGTGTCAACTCACACTATATGCCACCATCTGAATGAAAAGGGACGCTATGGTAGCAGACCCAGGAGGAGCCCACTGCTGACAAAGAAACATAAAAAAGACAGGATCCAATTTAATTTAAATAGGATCCAATTAACCTACCAGCATATCTTTGGAGTGTGGGAGGAAACCAGAGTTCCCAGAAGAAACCTATGCAGGCACAGGAAGAACATGCAAACTCCAGGCAGGTGGTGCCGTGGTTGGGACTCGAACCAACCACCCTAGTACTACCAGGCAGGAAGCGCTAAACATTTAGCCACTGTGCTGCCCATATTAAAATTGAAGGTGCCAATAATTTTGTCCAGTCCCATTTTTAGAGTTTTGCATGGAATGTGTCAGGTTTGGCTTTATATTTCTCTACCTTTTTGTGTCCTACCAATGCAAACAAAATAAATAAACAAGAGAATGTCGAAACATTTGTAATTGCAACAATATTCTGGGTGAAGTGGTGCATTATCTGACAGAAATGCAGGGGTGCCAATATTTTCTGCCATGACTGTATGTACAGCACAATGATAATGCCACTTTTTATTTGGTAACAATGGGTTTGCAAAAGCGTTCAATGGAAATATCTGTTGGGGTTATTAATATAGTATATAGTTACATTAAAGTTTTTGTGCCTGGAGTTCAGATTTAAAAGTAAAAAATTTAAAAAAATAAAGGTAAAAAATTAAATGTTTGCATGTACACTATATTGCCAAAAGTTTTGAGCCGCCTGCCTTTTACACGCATGTAGACTTTAATGGCATCCCAGTCTTACTCCCTAGGGTTCAATATGGAGTTGGCCCCGCCCTTTGCAGCTATAACAGCTTCAACTCTTCTGGGAAGGCCATCCACAAGGTTTAGGAGGGTGTCTATGGGAAGTTTTGAGCATTCTTCCAGAAGCACATTTGTGAGATCAGGCACTGATGTTGGAGGAGAAGGCCTGGCTCACAGTCTCCGCTCTAATTCATCCCAAAGGTGTTTCTATGGGGTTGAGGTCAGGACTCTTTGCAGGTCAGTCAAGTTCCTTCACCCAAAACTGGCTCATCCATCTCTTTATGGACCTTGCTTTGTGCACTGGTGCGCAGTCATGTTGGAACAGGAAGGGGCCATCCCCAAACTCTTCCCACAAAGTTGGAAACATGAAATTGTCCAAAGTGTCTTGGTATGCTGACGTCTTAAGAGTTCCCTTCACTGGAACTAGGGGGCCAAGCCCAACCCCTGAAAAACAACCCCACACCATAATCCCCCCCTCCACCAAACTTTACAATGCAGTCAGCAAGTACCATTCTCCTGGCAACCGCCAGTTGCTTCCACTTTGTTATAATCCCACTAACAGTTGAGCGTGGAATATTTAGCAGCCAGGAAATGTCACAGATGGACTTATTGCACAGGAGGAAACCTATCACGGGACCACGCTTGGAGTCACTGAGCTCCTGAGAGTGACCCATTCTTTCACAAATGTTTGTAGAAGCAGTCTGCATGCCTAGGTGATGATTCTATACCCCTGTGGCCATGGAGGTGATTGCAACACCTGAATCCAATGACTTGGAGGGCTGGCCCAATACTTTTGGCAATATACTGTAGTGTATGTAATTTATCAAATGGCTTCACTGCATGTAGGCAGCTGGCCTTCTAATTCTCATACAAAGGGAACAAGCAGAAGTTTGCAGTTAAAACAGAGCTGGCCCAACGTTGCACCTTGTCCTTATATACACAAGTACTCAAAGAAACACTTTCACATAATACAAACAGTTCCATGATGATCAGTTTCATAAATGGATTCGTTTCGCAGAAAATATCAAGAAAAGCTCTAATGCATTTTAAATGCTTTCGGCTTACTCATACGACTCAAATAAAAGTGGTTTAAAGTATGATTAAACCTTCACCTTGTAAAACAACCCATTCAGTTTAAAATAGAAATGAAAGGTAAAACATTTGTGTATAGATATTAAAAACATTGCAAATATCATGTCTCCTTTTTTTTTTTTTTTATTAGTGATCACATACCCTCTGTTCTGAGCTGCATAGAGGGGTGGGGTAGAGAAACAGCAGTGCACTGATTTTCCCAGTGAATGGCTGTGCAGTAGGGTGGCACATCAGCACAGGTCTGAGCATTGGAGGAGAGCAGGCTGGGCTCCCAGCACAGCTAGAGAACTGACCATGCTGTGCTCTCATGTCTATTGTGGTAAGTTTTCAATAGGAAAGCAAAGGGACTGGCAGAAACACCAGGGATTTCACCAAAGGAAGCAATGCAAAGAGAATAGGATACTTTTTCATACAAGTACATGGTACAGCAGGCACATATCTGGAATATGAAATGTTAAGTTTACATATTCTTTAACCACTTGACCTCCGGAGGCATTTATCCCCTTCATGACCAGAGCATTTTTTGGTATTCAGCACTGTAAATTCAACTGGCAATTACGTGGTCATGCAACACTGTACCTAAATTATATTTATATCATTTGTTTCACACAAATAGAACTTTCGTTTGGTGGTGTTTGATCACCACTGTGTTTTTTAGTTTGTATTATATAAACAAAAAAAACTAAAAATTCTGAAAAAAAGAACATTTTTACTTTTTTTTTTTTTTAATCAAAACATTTATTGTTTCATCCCTTCCCGTCCCCCCTCCCCCTACCTATCTACCACCCCCCCCCCCATCCAATCCCTAACCCCTTCTGCTCTGCATTTTCCTATTCATTTCTGGAGATCGTAATCCCTATAAAAGAACAAAATATGTTTCCATATTATTCTATGTTAATCCCCCATAACTGCTAAGGCTAGCCTTGACTTTTTGAATTCCTCCCATTTCTTCCATCTTGTATGGTGACTCTTCATCTTATCTTCATTCAAATGATAGTTACATTTTTACTTTCTGTTACAAAACATATCAAATAAAAAAAATCAATTGTTTTGATAAATTGAGGCCAAAATGTATCTATGGTAAAAAAAAAAAAACCCAATAAGTGTATATTTGTTTGTGTGAAAGTTACCATTTCTTCCATCTTGTATGGTGACTCTTCATCTTATCTTCATTCAAATGATAAAGTTACATTTTTACTTTCTGTTACAAAACATATCCAATAAAAAAAATCAATTATTTTAATAGATTTAGGCCAAAATGTATCTATGGCAAAAAAAAAACCCAAAACCCCAATAAGTGTATATTTGTTTGTGTGAAAGTTACTACATAGTCTACAAACTATGGTGTATATATACTACAATTTACATAGCTATTATTATTTCTATACAGGATTTATATAGCGCCAACAGTTTGCGCAGCGCTTTACAATATGACAGGAGACAATATAGCAACAATACAGTTCAATACAAGAGGGATAAGAGGGCCCTGCTCCTTGGAGCTTGCAATCTAAGCTATAGGGACTAAACTGGAAATGGTGATCAACGACATATTGTGGGACTGTGATAGGGTGGCGAGCAATCTGGTGGTAACAGACACTGGCTAAGAGGACACCAACTGACAATAACGTCACTAGTGACACTACTGCTGTGATCAGATATATACTGTAGTAATGACACTGGAAGGGAAGGGGTTAACATCAGTGGGTTAACTGTGTGCTTAACAATGTATAGTGTGTGTAATATGTGCTGCTTTTACTCACAGATATGGCTGTTTTTTTCTCCCTTCTTTTCAGGGAGAAGAAGCAGCTAGATCGCTGTCTGTACAGATTCCTGTGTGTTTGTAAACACAGAACTCTCTGCTGTGATTAGCCATAGCTGGTCAGCAGGTATTCAGTCAAAATTGTTGGCTGAAACCTGCTGACAAATTGTACTGTGGGTCAGCAGGGGATGCGCACCCGGAAGCAGGGGGCGATTTACGGGTATGTCGCCTAGCCTGAGGCTGCTGCCCACTCCCACTACTGTGGGAAGGCAGCAATCCGTTAAGGGTCAATATTTTGGTTTTATGGTGTTGGAGCCCTAGGTTACATAGGTACATTGTCTGGCTGAAAAAAAGACAAAAGTCCATCCAGTTCAACCATTGAAAAAAAAAAAGTTATAATCCTACACCCGCAGTTGATCCAGAGGAAGACAAAAAAACCAACAAAGCATGATCCAATATGCTCCTGCAGGGAAAAAAATTCCTTCCTGATCCCCCGAGAGGCAATCGGATATTCCCTGGAACAACTTTACCTATAAATGTTATATCCAGTTATATTCTGTGTATCTAGGAAAGAATCCAGAACTTTTTTAAAGCAATCCACTGAGCTGGTCAGAACCAACTCTTGAGGGAATCTATTCCACATTTTCACAGCTCTTACTGTGAAGAAACCTTTCTGTGTTTGGAGAGTAAATTTCATTTCCTCCAGATGTAAAGAGCACCCCCTTGTCCTCTGTGATGACCTCACTATATGAACCACTGATGTATTTATGCATGGTGATCATATCCCCCCTTATGTATATACATGGAGATCATATCCCCCCTTATGTACTATACATGGAGATCATATCCCCCCTTATGTATTATACATGGAGATCATATCCCCCTTATGTATTATACATGGAGATCATATCCCCCTTATGTATTATACATGGTGATCATATCCCCCCTTATGTATTATACATGGTGATCATATCCCCCCTTATGTATTATACATGGAGATCATACCCCCCCCCCCTATGTATTATACATGGAGATCATATCCCCCCCTTATGTATTATACATGGAGATCATATTCTCCCTTATGTATTATACATGGAGATCATATCCCCCCTTATGTATTATACATGGAGATCATATCCCCCCTTATGTATTATACATGGAGATCATATCCCCCTTATGTATTATACATGGAGATCATATCCCCCCTTATGTATTATACATGGAGATCATATCCCCCTTATGTATTATACATGGAGATCATATCCCCCTTATGTATTATACATGGAGATCATATCCTCCCTTATGTATTATACATGGAGATCATATCCTCCCTTATGTATTATACATGGAGATCATATCCCCCCCTATGTATTATACATGGAGATCATATCCCCCTTATGTATTATACATGGAGATCATATCCCCCTTATGTATTATACATGGAGATCATATCCCCCTTATGTATTAAACATGGAGATCATATCCCCCCCTATGTATTATACATGGAGATCATATCCCCCTTATGTATTATACATGGAGATCATATCCCCCTTATGTATTATACATGGAGATCATATCCCCCCTTATGTATTATACATGGAGATCATATCCCCCCTTATGTATTATACATGGTGATCATATCCCCCCTTATGTATTATACATGGTGATCATATCCCCCCTTATGTATTATACATGGAGATCATACCCCCCCCTATGTATTATACATGGAGATCATATCCCCCCCTTATGTATTATACATGGAGATCATATCCTCCCTTATGTATTATACATGGAGATCATATCCCCCCTTATGTATTATACATGGAGATCATATCCCCCCTTATGTATTATACATGGAGATCATATCCCCCTTATGTATTATACATGGAGATCATATCCTCCCTTATGTATTATACATGGAGATCATATCCTCCCTTATGTATTATACATGGAGATCATATCCCCCCCTATGTATTATACATGGAGATCATATCCCCCTTATGTATTATACATGGAGATCATATCCCCCTTATGTATTAAACATGGAGATCATATCCCCCCCTATGTATTATACATGGAGATCATATCCCCCTTATGTATTATACATGGAGATCATATCCCCCTTATGTATTATACATGGAGATCATATCCCCCCTTATGTATTATACATGGAGATCATATCCCCCCTTATGTATTATACATGGAGATCATATCCCCCCTTATGTATTATACATGGAGATCATATCTCCCCTTATGTATTATACATGGAGATCATATCCCCCCTTATGTATTATACATGTTGATCATATCCCCCCTTAATCTCCTCTTCTCAAGAGAGAATAAATTCAGTTCCTCCAATCTTTCCTCATTGCTGAGCTTCTCCAAGGTTCAGTACCTTATCCTAGGAAATGTTATACACTCTATCCGTATTCAGAGTAAAACATAACATGTTCCAGCTCCTGCTGCCTCTTCCCCCATGACAGGAGGAGGTTTTCCAAACTACAGCGGCAAACATAAAAAAACAAAAAACAACTTCTTTTAGGTTACGCTCGCACTTGGGTGCTCAGTACTTGGACCTGCCAAACAGCCAAATTAAGCTCCAGTGTCAGCTGTGTTAGGCCCCGTTCTCACTTGGGAATTTTGGGATTGCGGCAGATTAGTTGCGATTCTGCCCGCAATCTCAAAATGAGCTACAATCGCAAGACGCAGGTTCAGGTGTCATTATTTTCAATGGCACAGTTTTGCAGCAATTGTCTAGCAATCAACCTGATCCCCCATTGTGACAACAGATAGCGGATCTTCTCCTCGCACCTACCGTCACAATTCAAATACATTGTGGCCATACAGAGCTCCGCCCACATGGCTGCGTCATTCATTCATCGTTTCCTGTGATTGAATAAACTATAGGCACCATCAACCATTCCTGCAAAAGGCTTATAGTTCTGAATGAACTGTAAGGTTGCTGGTGAGAGCTCTCGTAGTTCATTGATCTTCAGTAACTGCCTGCCTGATCTGCTGACTGCAGGTGCAATGCTTTACAGGCTACTATGAAAAAAAAATGCAATTTTTTTTTTTACCTGCAAAAAATGATTTTTTTTTTAAAGATAAAGGTAACCTTTATCTTTTCTCCTCTACACTATCTGCTTCATTTCTCTTTTCAGTCTCTCTCCTCTATACTGCCTGCAGCATACGTGTCATTATTATTATACAGTATTTATAAAGCGCCGATAGTTCGCTCAGCGCTGTACATTACAAAGGGAGACAGAACATCTGACAGAACAATACCAATACAATGCAAAACATGAGGGGATCGAGGGCCCTGCTCTTTCGAGCTTACAATCTAGGAGGGAGGGGATGGTGGTACAGGAGGAGATAGCTGTGGGGGATGGAGTGGTAGGAAGAGTGGAGGAGGTCGGCAAGTTAGCAAGGGGTGGGGTAGGCTTCCCTGAAGAGATGGGTTTTCAGGGTGCGCCTAAAGGAGAGGAGAGTAGGTGATAATCTGATGGGTTGGGGCAGGGAGTTCCAGAGGATGGGTGACACCCTGGAGAAGTCCTGGAGGCAGGCATGGGAGGAGGAGACCAGGGAACTAGAGAGAAGGAGGTCTTGTGAGGAGCGGAGTGTGCGTGCTGGGCGGTACTTGGATATTAGGTCGGTGATGTAGTTCGGGGCAGTATGGTGGACAGCTTTGTACGTCAGTGTTAGGATTTTGAATTTGATCCGTTGCGCAATCGGAAGCCAGTGGAGGGATTGGCAGAGGGGGGTGGCGGAGATGGAGCGGTTGGAAAGGTGAATGAGTCTGGCAGCCGTATTCAGGATCGACTGAAGCGGGGATAGCCTGTGACGAGGCAGGCCAGTGAGGAGGGAGTTGCAGTAGTCGAGTTGTGATATGATGAGGGAGTGGATGAGCTGTTTAGTGGTTTCTGGGGTTAGGAACGTGCGGATTTTGACGATGTTGCGGAGGTGAAGTCTGCACGAGTTTGTTAAAGATTGGACTTGGGGCTGGAAGGATAGGTTGGAGTCCAGAATGACACCAAGTACTCTGGCCTGTGGGGCGGGTTTGATGGTGGCATTGTTGGATGTGACGGAGAAGTCAATGGGGGGTGGTGTCCGGGCTGGGGGGAAGACAAGAAACTCCGTTTTGGAGAGGTTCAGTTTAAGGAAGTGGAGCGACATCCAGTCTGATATGTCGCTCAGTAGGTGTGTGATTCGGGCGGAGACCGAGGGGGTGAGGTGGGGGGTTGAGAGATAGATTTGTGTGTCGTCGGCATAGAGGTGGTAGTTGAAGCCGTGAGAGTGTATGAGTTGGCCAAGGGAGGAGGTGCAGATGGAGAAGAGAAGGGGCCCGAGGACAGAGCCTTGAAGGACCCCATACTTCTCTCCTTTATTTTGCCTGCTTTACGATTTGTCTTGGCCTTTTTCCTCTATACTGCCTGCTTCATGCTTTTTTTTGGTAATCTTTTTTCCTATATACCTCCTACTGCATGTAACAGGCAGTATAGAGGAGAGAGGTAAAAAAAAACCATAGAGCATGCAATATAGAGGAGAGCCTTGTTGGCAGGTGGGAGGTTGACAGACACAGGGTACAGGAATGCCGATAGGAGACCCGATAGATGTGACTCATTCCAGATTCTGCTTGTTGAAGCAAATATTCAGGAAATTATTAAATTGTATTCATCTATACTGTTTTATCCTCTGTTACACACAAACCTTCAATATTTTCTTAAACCTTTCCTGTAAATAATTCGTTTTAGAGTAGAAAAATAAATAACCCCCTTGTGAAACCTGTCCAAAAAAGGTAAAGGCTGAGGACAGAACTTGTTCCATTTGTGAAGGTTAAATTTGTTCTTACACTGTGTTCTTTCTATATTTTACTGACGTTTTAATGTGTCTGTCACCGAACACCTTTCATATCTTGCAGGTAAATAATTTCCAAACCAACAGTACCATTTCATTTTCTTACAGTAGAAATGTCCTTTCTTTACCTAAATGCCACTTTCTAATGTTACACAGACCGCACAATGTCTGTTTATTTACAATGATCAGGAAACCGTATCTGAAAGAGCTGCTCCTAACCTCTTTCATCCCATTTACCGACATAAGGACCTATTTAGACCCTTGAAGGGCCGGATTCAAAACTGGCTTGTGGCTTTCTGTAAATTCCCAAGACGGTGAATGGCAATTTTTCAAACAAGCTTTCACTCTTCACACTCCATGCTCAATGAGCTGAAACTGCAGCATGTCCTGGTGTTTTCTACACAATGTTGTGGTAGAAGTAATCCACTTTTGTGGTGGTCGTTTGGATTAGGTTCCTCTTATGTCAAACCACATGGGAAATCCATTAGAAAATGCATTAGAGGAACAGGACGCTTAACTCTACATCTGACTGCTTTGTTCTTAGTAGTACACTGCTTTTTCTTTGCGGACTCAATTTGGATATCTTTCTACCTTGATTGTTTATATGGTTTTGGAACCTTCAGCACCAAAAACAAATGAAGAAAATGAAGGGAGGTGATCAGCGCAAAACTGCTCAAGGTCCTGGGCTATCCTGGTATGCGGTGGTGGTGATGAAGAGAGGTGATCAGCACAAGAACTGAATCCTAGGTAGACCTGGTGGTGGGTAATGATGGTTAGGGTGACTGTGGTGGGGGGCCCTTATGGAATAAAGGGCAAGCTCCCAAGAAGTACTGTAGCGGACTCTGTTGGGATGACGTGCCGGCGTGCACGTCCTCACTCTGAGCCAGGTAGAACACATGCTGGAACGCAGTGGCAGCATGAGCGCGATGGCGTCAGTATCCCAAGGTGCACTGTGACGCGTTTCGGAGCATGCGCTGGCCGGGAAAGGCGGAAGTGTGCTCCTTTTTCAAGCAGGTGCGTTCCACCCGGCTCATAGTGAGTACGTGCACACCGGCCGGCACCTCAGCTGTCTCCCCTCCAGCCACCATGCTGCTCCAGCAGCACGCTGAGACCTTTTACCGTGACAGCTCAGTTATACGGATGTCTACACTCCCCTGTCCAATGTTACATCATATTATTATACCATGCATTACTTTTACCTCATAAATGGGAGTGTTCCTACCTTTTATCTTCAATAAAGTGTTATGCTGTGCTTAGAGGCGCTTCTTCTAATTCTCAACCAAAAACAAATAAAGTTAAGGTGTATGTAGCATAACAACAGTGATCCTCGCCTGAACCCTCTGACTAACAGATTGCCTCCTAAAACCTATCCTTGACAGTAACATTTTGTGTAACTAAGCTCAAACACAAAAATGTAATATATTACTGTAGCACTACCCCCTTAGGAGTTGCTGAAGTTTGGGTCCCCCTATAGTCCTGTACAGCCAGGTAACACACATTTCCTTCACTCGGACTTGCATCAGGAGACAGTAACCAGTCCTTGAGATTTGTTTTGAAGTTTTATTAGGAGAAACTTGAATGGGGTAAGGGGTGTATGGGATGCCAAAGGGAATGGCAACAGAGGACAATCTTCCTGAAGTATATAAAAGTCTTTACAGCAAAGATCCTCTTCTTGGAGAGCTAGCCAGTGTCTCAGGTTGTACCACCCCAGACCCTAGATTCTCCTAATCCAGCAAATCTGGGTGAATCCCTGAGCAGGGGATCCACTGCCTGTCACTTTAAAGAAAGACAGTCCCAAGTAGAAAGCTAATCTGGTTTCTCACCAGAGTGCTCCTTCTCCAATTTGGCCCAGGGGGTGCAGGTTTATTCACTCAGTCCTTCTCCTGTGTTGCTGTTGGCTACTACCAGGCTTTCTAGCTGGGCCACTTCTTGCCTGCTACCGTGGTGGCTCTCTCTCTCCTCTCTGGTCCCAAGCTTTCCTCCTTCCAAGCTTCCTGCCTGGAGGTGAGCCCCTCTCCCTTCTAGGCCCCCTCCCAGGCTCCTGCTCTCCAGTTTAATTTCCTAGCCTTTTGCTGAGCAGGCTTAGTTACTCTTAAAGGCGGTCCTGACCCCTTGCCAAGCCTCCTGTTGGGGATTGGCTAGGATCCTCTAAGGGTACAGGCCAGACACTCCTCACCTCCATGTACTGCTTCTAGATCTTTCCCCAAAGTCCTAGAGAAGGGGGAAGTCTCAAAGAGCTGGTCTGCAGAGCCTCTATGTCCTGACTGCAATTTGACCCACCTAAATATCACACCCAGGCTACTACTCAGCCCTCCTCACTAACAGTTAGAGCTAGAGCTCCCCCTGTCTACCTAGGAGGGTGCTACATTACAACATACCAATGAATTAATTGTGATGGCTACTTTATTTTTCTGTGTTAGGTTTTTTTCCCCTTTATTTTCACCATGTGATCTGGCCAGTAGCACATTTCTGGTGTTAAGTTGGCTCCACTACCCTTGGACAGCAGCATTGCCTGAGGAGGGTAGTGTTAGATGGACTAGTAGATTTAAATGGACTTTACATAAGTGACTAACAAATTAAAGCCAGATAAGCAGTTAAGGAATAGCTTTAACTTAATCCCTAATTCTCAACCCTAGGCACTAAATTAAAAAAATCTAGTTTCCAGCATGTAACACTGTTCAACAGGTAAAAAGTTTTGGGCATAAAATTAGCTAATCTTACATAATTTTGGGGTGCTGAAAACGAAAATGACCCTAAAAAATGTTGATTGGCTCTAGTTTCCATGATATATTCACCCATCTAATGACGTAAGCCATTCAAAATTATGATGCAACTTCAGCTGCATATTGCGCAATTGATACTGGTGACCAATAGAAAATTGCATGTATACTGAGATGATGCAATATTAGCCTTTAATTGGATCACTTCACTGCATAAAAGCTGCAGTATCTGTAGCTGATTGTAGTTCAACAGCGTCTTTACATTTCGTTTTATGCTTATATAGGCTACTCAGTAATGCCTCGAACTTGTGTGAATAAAGCAGATAATTTCTGCTATATCTGCGGTGAAATAACTTTTATCTCACAAAAAAGGAGGATAACAGGAATGATTAAGAAAGCCTACAACTTGTATTTTGGCTGCAAGATAGGAGACCAGGACAAGAGCTGGGCACCACATATATGCTGCAATTCTTGTGGGACGGCACTGGAGCAATGGTTGAATGGAAAAAAGGCATCTATGCCTTTCGTTGTGCCAATGATTTGGAGAGAGCCAACAGATCATGTTAGTAATTGTTACTTTTGTATGGTGCCTCCAATTGTAAAAGGGCTAAATAAGAAGAAAAAGTTATCTGTGCACTATCCAAATATTCCATCGGCAATACGTCCAGTTCCTCATGGAGAGGGGCTACCAATTCCTAAAGCACCAGAATCCTTCGTGGTTGAGTCAAGTGAGGAAGAACCTGAAGCGTGTAGTCACGTGCAGTTGTAAGAGATAGCCCTTTCCTCGAATACAAGAGAAAAGCCAAGAGAAGCAAAACCGACACAAACTGAAGACAAAACTAGTGAGAATCCTAAGTATTAAAATGATTCAACTTAGCTTATGGCTATAATTTTTCTTGGTAATCCTATGCAATATATTATGCCATTTAGGCTTTGTTATGTAGTCAATATCACTTGCTTTATATTTGTGGAAAGACATCTATCTATATAATTATTGTGCATTATGTAGTCATTACGCCTATAGTAGAAAACTTTCCGTTTACAGAAAAACTAGAGCCAATTGACAAATTTCATTGTTATATTTGAACTCAGAATGTGAAATTCATTAAGAAATGGATCCTTTTGTTTCCGAAACTGCCAAAAAAAAAAAATTGTTGAACAGTGTAATTAACCTTTTTAGGCACTAGACGTATCAGCACCAAAACCTAAACAGTTCCGCAACATATCTTGGTGTAGAAAGATACTGCCAAACCTGTATTCTGCCCTGTCAGGGCTTGCTGTGCTTTCAATTGAGCAGTACCACTCTTCAGCTCTACCTGATTCTGAGTATATAGTACAACTTTCAAAAGTTCTGAGTGGTGGAATGGTAACAGCTCAAACATTACAGTTAGTATAACAAAAAAAAAGCAGGTAGCTCCTGCAACAAAGGAGAAGCTTGTGAACTGTCAGTGCACTTCACTCTTGCCCTCATAGCGTAGGCTTCTAGGTTAATTTAGCTTTGGCTCCTTCTGCAATCAAGGGAGAAATTATCATCTGTCCTGGTCTGTTCAGGATTTCCCAGGTTTCTGTTAATTTTCCATCCAATCCATGGAAAAGTCTGTTCAGGTTCCATCCAATCCCTTGAGATCAGTGTCCACAAGGGGGATGAAATGGCGATAAATAGTCTGAAGCACTGGGGTTCCTTCTCCCCAGGAGGATTCCAGAGTTGGAGGGGCTGCTGCTCTCAGGCTGCCCATGGACTGAACAGCTGCTCTAGAGGCCTCAGGTGTGTCCGGGCTGAGGACCTGGATGGACTATGCTAGGAGTTGAGTGCAAAGACTTACCACAAGGTATCTGGTGTGGAGAGGGACTGTCTCACTCACTGGACCATGTGTGGAGGAACCTGGAAGGTAGCAGCTGTGCTGGGGACTTGTGAGTAAATACATGTAATTAGCATGTGAGTAAAGACCCTAAAATGATCTTTGTGACTGTGCTGTGACTGTTTTAGAGGAATGGTACACAGAGCCCTACCTGGACACGCTGGGACATCCTGTAATGTTGCCAGTTGGCACTGGTCCCTGTGTAATAGGACCTTGTGCAATGATATATTGCCTTGCGGACCAGTTGGGTTCTATACAGGTCCAGGTCAGTGGTCCCCTTCAGGGAAGTTGAGTCCCCGAAGGCTCCTGTGGCAAAGCCTGTGGTGATGGGTGAATATTGGAACACCTTTTTGGGAGTCCTGCAGTAGGAATGGTGAGTGTCCTAGGATAGCCCTATGTTTGTAAGAAGACACAAACCACCTCTTGCACTCTAGTGTGGTGTTCAGAGACTGATGGATCTTCACTGCTCCTCTCCATAAATACTTTAGACACCAAGCTTTAATGCACTCCTAGGCAGGGGAAGCCCTGATATCAAGGGTACCAGAAAACAAGGAGATGTTGCACCAGCCAAGTGCATTGTCATTAAAAACCATTTATTAATAAAAGTAGACAATCATTATACTCACAAACACCAATGCTCAAAAGCTCATTAACAAATTCCAGATCCAAAGACATGAGATCCAATGCACACAGAAAACACTCAGGTCAAATATGGCTGACGCATTATAAGATGGGGTTCCTTCTTCACCAGATCCAACTGGTGTAGTAACTGAAGCAAGACTTACTGTATATACCCTTTCAAACAGATACCTTGATGATCTGGGGGTGGAAGTCAAGGGATTTATTTGAAAGGGTATATACTGTAAGTCTTGCTTCAGTTAGTACACCAGTTGGTTCTGATGGAGAGGGGACTCTCCTTGAATTGTGTCAGCCATATTTAACCTGAGTGTTTTTTTTCCCATGGAAGAAAATGTGTGTAGCACCCTCCCTAGGTAGGTGATAGGGTAAGATAGATTTAGCTGTGTTTTTGATAGATTTAGTTAGGTAAATTTATTTCTCACTCTGTAGCCAGAGTGGCTTTAAACATTTGTTACGAAAAAGCTTAGTTAGCTCTCTGTACTTGGTGATCCGTGATCATTTAGTTAGGACTGCTCTGTGTGCTCAGCTGCTACCAGTCTGCCTAGCTTCCTTTGCATCCAGGAAACTTTAGAAGTTTCTGGATGATAGTTGTGGAGTTATGCAGATGGCGGCATGAATATTTATACAGCCTCAGCCAATTCCAGAGAGAGGGGCTCTAAGGCATGCTGGATAACTGTATATATTCAGTGAGTACACTGGGCTCTGGGTTTCCTGTCCAGGATTGATCCAGCCTGGGAGAGGGCACGTTGCCCTTCTAGGCATCTACTGCCATGCAGCCTCAGGTGGGAAACCTAAGGGCCTGAATGCTGAGACATGGATTCTGCTATGCTGACTGAGGAGTTGTCTACTGAAGATCTGGTATCACAGAGGAAGGCTTCCATCTGCTCTTGGGCCTTGTGAGTACAGACATCTCTAAAGGATCTTAAAGATTGAGTGTTGTTTAACCCCCTCTGGTGCTAGGAAGTCCACTGCAGGTCTAGCAAAGATTACACTGGCTCGTGTGAGCTTTGTCCGCCTGACCTACTTTTAAAGGAACACTGCTCTGGGGCTCTAAAGAAGTTACTGCTACTACTACTTTTACTAAAGTCTTAATGCAGAATTCCACTGTTTGATTCTAGCAAAGACTCTGACATAGCTTGCCCTGAAGATTAGATAAAGTCCTCAAGTGTACATTGTTCCTGTTTTTGGAGTATCCCTACCCAGGTTCTCCAACGTCAAAAACAACACTCCTAGACTGGTTATTAGAGAACATGTGAATGAGCCTATATGTTTGGCTGCTGGGCAAAATAACTGGGGAGGATCTAGACAGTATTCCTGCAGCTTCTGCAGGAGTAGTGCTACATGTTCTATGGATCTCAGGTCTTTGGATCTGGAATTTGTTGATGAGCTTTTGCACATTGGCGTTTGTGAGTGTAATGATTTTCTACTTTTATTAATAAATGGTGTTTAATGATTATGCATTGGCTGGTGCTCCATCTCTGTTTTCTAGTACCCTTGCTATTGAGGCTTCCCCAGCCTAAGAAGGCATTAAAGCTTGGTGCCTAAAGTATATCTGAAGTGGAGCAGTGAAGGTCTGTTGGCCTCTGAACATCACACTAGAGCGCAGGAGGTGGTCTATGTCTTCTTACCAGCGTAGGGCTATCCAAGAACATTCACTATTCCGGCTGAAGGACTCCCAAAAAGGGGTCCAATCTTTACATATTACCATGTGCTTCACCACAGGAGCCCTCAGGGACTCCTGCAGAAGATCACTGCCCTGGACCTTCAAAGCACCCTACTGGTGCTGGTGTGCCCTCTCTCTGTCTTTTAGCCCTACGCTAGTAAATGTACTAGTGCCCCCGCACCCCCAGTGTGTTATGGCCCTTTTATTTCATCAGTCTGAACAATCAAATGTGATTGCTGATTGATTTTTGTAGTTTTTTATTATTATGCCTGATTTATATAGTGCCAACAGTTTGCACAGCACTTTGCAAAATGGTGGCAGACAGTACAGTTACAATAACATTCAATACAAGAGGAATTGTACTTTTCTCATGTGTACTGTATCTATACCGACAGATTGAATATATTTTGTGTGTACATGACGGGTCTGCTTTTTTTTATTCTAGCAAGTGGAGCTTTACAATGACATGAAAATATTTCTTATAATCTTTATTCTGGTTTGTCATCTACTGGAGAACGAATCAAGTCGTTATCATAAAGAAGGTTTTCCCATTCTTTGGGATGAAAATGTTATATTTGTAGCCAAATTTTACTATCAGAAACCCCAATGAGCCCATCTTTAATTTTTGGGTGACTCTGAAACAAGACATAATCCTCCCTTTTAATTAAGGGGGTTTTATAAGTCCACTTATCTGGTATGTACATGCAACAAACATAAAGAGAGCAGTGTGCATGAAAGGCTTTCTAATGCTTTGTTTCCAGAGCTTTTATCATTCCTTGCATTGCTTCACATCCATGAACTGGGAAGTGGGTTGAATTTATTCTCCGCTCCATCCAACTTCACACAATCTGCTCTGCATTATCTGCTATGGAAATGCTATGGTAAAAAGCCTTCTTGTGTTTCCTCGTCATGGTCACCCTGCAGGATTCCAGAATATTCAGGTAGTTTGTGAAATGTCAAACATTGGACGCAGAGAAGATTGGCGTTTGCGGTCTGTTTCCACAATAACCTCTGTTATAAGATCTCTGATAAAGTAATTCACCTGCAGCTACACTGCATTTTTAGGTCATAATGAATCTGTAGGGTACAATGGACTATGATTTTATGATGAGAGTCTTCATAGAAGAGTCTATTTAAAACTTTCTAGTGTATATTTATAGTTTATGTATTGACTATAAAAGTTATTAAAAAAAAAAAAAAAAAAGAATTACAGTTTGTTAAAATAGACTTTGCCATTGAAATTCTCATTTCAATTTTTAATATTGTGTTCTCTTCCCCAGGGGACACAAACAAACTGTTTTTAACAGCCAAGCTATCCAGAAAAAATGGCAATTAGAGGGTTGGAGCAAGCCATTTACCATTTACAGGGGTGCTTACAGTCATTAGCTTTTATTCATTTATGTAAAACCTTTATCCTAAAAGGAAAAAAATGTTGCTATAACTGCCTAAAAAGTATTCTTTGGAATTTGGCTTTAATTTAAGTCCATCTAAATCTGTTAGTCCATCTAACTGCAACACCCTACAGGTTAGCCAGATAGGCTGGTTTGTTTTTTTCCTCTTTTTTTTTTTATGGCAAAGGCTGAAAGGCAGCTTAGGATGAGTCAGCCTGTGAGAGAGGCGGGAGTTCATCTCAGGACAGTCTAGGGAGGTTCTAAAGGTTAGAGCTTCTGGAGCCCTCCCACTTCTCCAGAAACGTGAGAGCTTTCTGGAGGAGGAAGGGAGGAGGCTTAGATCTTCATGCTTGAGGGACCTTGGCCAATCCCCTGGCAGGAGTCTGGGAATGGTGACCAAGGCAACCATTAAGGACCTCAGAGCCTGGGAGAGTCAGGGCAGTGTCAGGTGGAAGATGGACTGAGAGGAAGGCTGGAGTGAGGAGCCTGGGAGGGGGCCCCAGGGAGGGGAGCCCAGCTGCAGGCAGTATTCTGGAAGGGAGCATTTGTGGGGCATCCTCAAACGGAAGGTGGAGGATCTCAAGGTTTCATACATCTACCAGCTCCGTGATGTCGTCATGGAGAAGTGGAAGAGGACTCCAGTGGCAACCTGTGAAGCTCTGGTGAACTCCATGCCCAAGAGGGTTAAGGCAGTGCTGGAAAATAATGGTGGCCAAACAAAATATTGACACTTTGGGCCCAATTTGGACATTTTCACCGGCGCCTGGAATACAGGATGGCTGGTGAAATAGGCTGCAGCGGGGGGCAACGCGAGATCGTGGGACAGGTGAGTGGCTGTTTTTTAAACGTCAGCAGCTACAGTTTTTGTAGCTGCTGACTTTTATTTTTTTTACAGAGTGAGCGGAACTCCGCTTTGAGTTAACAATTTTGTTTTGTTGCATTTGATAACTTCGGATGATTCATTTTTGTAATTTGTTTTGTTTATTTGTTTTCAAATGGATTCAAATTTTCAGAAGTATTTGAATCGATTCAAAAATAGTGAATCGATTAGAATTGAATATCCAAAATTTAGTTAGCTACTACTTGTTCATATACTGTACTGTTTACATAAAGTTTTCAGAACATGAAAGCCTCCATTATGGGCCCCACAGAATATATTACATGAAACTGTAGATAAGTTATCATCATTATCACATATACAAACTGTGGAACTGCAAGAGTAGCGATGTGCTGGACCCCAAACCCCTTGATGCTATTCATAAAATACCACTAAATTCTTCTATAGAAAATTATAGCGGCAATTTTATTCAATGTATAAAAATGTAATTAGTGGTCTATTACTACCATGAAATAGATACTATCTTTTCGTATACCTTAAGACACACAGGCACAACAATTACACGGGTTAGACAAAAAAATGGAAACACTCCATGATTTGCAGGTGTGAAAATGACAACATGTTTTGTGTTGAAAGCGGAAGTGATGTAACATTCTTTTGCTTTGTGAGATGAGACACCTAGATAACAGGTGGGAAGCCTCATTTTTGTCATTCACTGTGTTCACTGCTAGTACTACGGAGTCGTGTCAGAGATAACTGAGCTTCAAAGAGGGCAAATTGTTGGTTCCGCTTAGCTGGTGTCTCTGTGACTGAAGTTGCCTATTTGCCAAATCACAGGGTACAGTATCAAAGGTTATGAAGGCATATAGATGTAACACCCTCTAGGTTAGCCAAGTTTGTTGTTTTCTTTCGATAGAGGCTGAGTAGCAGCCTGTGATGAGTCAGCCTGGAAGTGAGGCAAGAGTTCACCTCAGGACAGGCTGGGAAGTTCTACAGGTCAGGGCTTCTGGAGCCCTTCCACCCTTCCAGAAACTGGAGAACTTTCTGGAACAAGGAAGGAGGCCCACAAACCCTCAAATATGTAATAACATAGAAACATACCCAATACAGAGTGTCAAACTGTAAGAGCATATGACAGGATCCTATGTGCCACGTCCCATGATGATTAATAAAATGAATTAAAGAAAAATGAAAAAGGCCAACTGCGGACTTTAGAGGCACTGCAGCAAAGGTATCTTTAAAGTCACTTTATTTGTAGAAATGTAGACCATCACATAGCAAATACATACATATACCACAGAGT
Source organism: Staurois parvus (assembly GCF_062004578.1). Lineage (NCBI taxonomy): Eukaryota > Metazoa > Chordata > Amphibia > Anura > Ranidae > Staurois > Staurois parvus. Next base: position 4,913,857 of record NW_028318494.1, on the reverse strand, counting down.
CTGGGGAGCAGGGGAGTAGGGTGGAAGATGGACTGAGAGGAACGCTGGAGAGTGAAGCATGGGAGGGGGCCCCAGGGAGCAGAGCCTACCTACAGGCTGTTTGTTGAACAGGAGGATCTCTACTGCCTCAACGTTTCCTGAAGAGGACAACCTATTAGCAGGGAAGGAGCCAGCCCAGCGTAAGGCCTGAAGGCAGCCACCAACCCGAGGACAGTGTGAGTACTCCTACATCCCCAGGGCCAGATAGGGAGAGAGGGTGCTCAGGTTTAATACCCAACTTGTCCTTATCCAGGACTGCTTAACTGCAAGCTCTTGGGACCCCTTGCTCAGGGACATCCTCAGCACAGCTGGATGAAGATGAGGATTCATCCGGGGTCTGAGGAAGTACACCACAAAAGGGACAGTGCTATATTGTTTTTATCTGCTAGTCCACATTTTTGTACATAGTTTCCAAGAAGTTCGTCCTCAAGTTCTACAGTTCCTTGGGCATCCCATATACCTCTAGATCCTATCCAAGTTGTTAACCCCTTTTATAAAAAGAACTAAAACCAGCTCAAAAGACTGTTTACTGACTGTAAAGGTACAAGTGTGGAACATGTGTGTTGCTTGCTGTGCAGAACATAGGGGACCCAAATAAATCCAACAGCCCTTATGAGGACAGTGCTACATACAGCTTCTGGGAGAATGTCGTCTGATAAATGCGGCCGATATGGTCAACTGACCGAAAGAGACAAAAGGACATTGTGCAGGATTGTGACCCGGAATAAGAAAACAACTGCTGCAAAAGTGACTGCAGAGCTCAATCTCAGTCCCATGAAAACTGAGTTCCATGAAGAGATTGAGCTCTACAATCACTTTTGCAGCAGTTGTTTTCTTATTTCAGGTCACAATCCTGCACAATGTATTTTTGTCTCTTTCAGTCAGTTGACCATATCGACTGCGCTTATGCTCATCAGACGACATTTTCCCAGACACTGTATATGCCATCATAACTTTTGATACTGTACCTCGCCACACGGCAAATAAATAGGCAACTTCAGTCACAGAGGCACCAGCTAAGCGGAACCAACAATTTGCCCTCTTTGAAGCTCAGTAAGCTCTGACATGACTCCGTACTACTAGCAGCACATGCAGTGAATGATGAAAGTGAGGCTTTCCACTTCTCAGCTAGGTGTCTCATCACGCAGCAGAAGCAAAAGAATGTTGCATCACCTTCACTTTCAACGTGAAACATGTCTTCACTTTCACACCTGTGAATCATGTAGTGTTTCCACTTTTTTCGGCCGCACTTATGCTTATCAGATGACATTCTCCCAGAATCTGCATGTAGCACTATCCTCGTAAGGGCTGCTGGATTTGTTTGAGTTCCCTATGTTCTGCACAGCCAGGCAACACACATGTTCCACACTTGTACCTTTACAGTCGGTAAACAGTCCTTGAGCTGTACTTCCTCAGACCCCGGATGAATCCTCATCTTCATCCAGTCAGGCTTTCCACCTTTCAGCTAGGTGTCTCATCATGCAGCAGAAGCAAACGAATGTTGCATCACCTTCACTTTCAACATGAAACATGTCTTCACTTTCACACCTGCGTATCATGTAGTGTTTCCATTTTTAGTTCTTTTTATAAAAGGGGTTAACAACTTGGATAGGGTCTAGAGCAGGGGTGGGCAAACTTTTTGACTTGAGGGCCGCAATGGGTTCATATATTGGACCCGGGGGCCGGACCAAGAGTAGATGAATGATGTGTATGTGTCATCCATAGTAAGTATAGTAATATTCCCCCATAGTAAGCATAGTAATTAATCCCCCATATAGTAATTCATCCCCCATATAGTAATTCATCCCCCATATAGTAATTCATCCCCCATATAGTAATTCATCCCCCATATAGTAATTCATCCCCCATAGTAATTCATCCCCAATAGTAATTCATCCCCCATATAGTAATTCATCCCCCATATAGTAATTCATCCCCCATATAGTAATTCATCCCCCATAGTAATTCATCCCCCATATAGTAATTCATCCCCCATAGTAATTCATCCCCCATAGTAATTCATCCCCCATATAGTAATTAATCCCCCATAGTAATTCATCCCCCATATAGTAATTCATCCCCCATATAGTAATTCATCCCCCATAGTAATTCATCCCCCATATAGTAATTCATCCCCCATATAGTAATTCATCCCCCATAGTAAATCATCCCCCATATAGTAATTCATTCCCCATATTAATTCATCCCCCATATTAAGTCCCCAAGTCCCCCCTGTGTCAATTCACTTACCTTTGCTCTGCGCGTTCCTCTCGCCGTGTGCCCGCGCCGTTCCGGTGTAGCATGAAAATCTGTCTCCTATGAGGATCTGTCCCCCTCGACGTATCTGCGCATGTGCCAGTTTCAGGCATTAGCAGCCGATTGGCGATCTCCGGCACATGCGCAGATACGTCGAGGGGGACAGATCCTCATAGGAGACAGATTTTCATGGTACACCGGTCTTCAGGGCGGACTGTGAGAGGAGCCTAGCTCCCCTCGCGTTCGTCACGCTGCCCCGCCTACACACATCCTGACAGCCATCCTGACAGTATCACGCTCCGCGGGCCGGATTAAAAGGTCCGCTGGGCCGTAGTTTGCCCATTGCTGGCCTAGAGGTATACGGGATGCCCAAAGAACTGTAGAACTTGAGGACGAACTTCTTAGCAACTATGTACACAAATGTAGACTAGCAGATAAAACAATATAGCACTGTCCCTTTTGTGGTGTTCTTCCTCAGACCCCGGATTAATCCTCATCTTCATCCAGTCAGGCTTTCCACCTCTCAGCTAGGTGTCTCATCGCACAGCAGAAGCAAAAGAATGTTGCATCACCTTCACTTTCAACGTGAAACATGTCTTCACTTTCACACCTGCATATCATGTAGTGTTTCCATTTTTTTGTCCAACCCTTGTAAATTGAGTGTAGCCATTTAAAACATGTTATGCCTTCATCACAGCATCGACTGCTGCCAGAATAGGGTTGGGGGGGGTTGATTGAATTGGTTACAACCAGCATGTTGGATTTGTCATTTGATTATTGCCAGCGTCTATAGCCGCTTTTGTATTTGTCGGTGCAGTTTTGCTGTCATTGTATTTGAGTTTGTTCTTGATACATAAAAAAATGTTTGAGTTTGGCCTCTGTGGAGTTCCGATATGTAAATGTTCAAATGTACATGAGACCACTAATGAAATATTCGCACAGCTATTTGCTGAGTGATTCATACTGCTAACTAGCAATCCGTCTAACACTGGGCTGATACTATGGATAGGAGGACTTCAACATATTTTCCAGATTAAACTGTTTGTCTCCTGTAAGTCTTGAAATGCTTCTACTCTATTTGACACCTGCTTTGAGGTTCTGCTAGTGTTACCACTCTGCTTGAACTTTGCCCGTATTGGCATCTGATTATACTCTTGCCCGTCAGTTTGGTGCTTCGCTTCAGTTGCTTGTCAGTTTGTTAGCTGTCAACATTAGGGAAGATCCAAGTATTGCTCGCTGGTTATATAATGCAGCAAAACTCTTCTTTCAAGGGTCCCTAATAAAGAATGAGGACTTCCTGAACACCATGCTTAGGGTAACCTACAGTTATCACCGATGACACAGAGGGGTAAGACCAATCTATGACAGGTGTAATGTAAGGCATAGCTGGCTTTAAAGTGGATCACAGAACCACAATGTGAAGAGGTATAATGTCTGCCTGCTTAATAGTACCTAATGATTTCTGTAGGTATTGATAGCTGTCAGGGCTCCGGGTATGACCAGAGGTGTGTGGACTGACACAGGGAACCGCAGGCTTCAGATATAGTATAAACAATATAATTTATTTAAGACTAAACAATACATAAATGCAGTGCAAGACTAAACATAAACACAGTGCAAACAAACCAAACCAAAACCCCCAACAGATAACAAAAGAACAATACTAAGCGTAGTCGGGCAGGCCGGGTAGGTAGCAATCAGGCAGACAAGGTACCAAAGGAGCAGACTGGAGAGTGGTCAGGAATAGCAGAGGTCAGGACAGGCGGAGTTCAATCAGAGTCAGGGATCAAGCAGGATCAGACAGGAAGCCGACAGGATGCAGGTACAGGGGCTCTTGGGAAACATACACCAAGGCCCTGATTGCAAGTCTGGCCATTCCTTATATGCACTTCCTGCAATCAGCCTCAGGTGTTTTGGCTGACTGCAGGAGTGAGCCTCTGGTTGCTGAAAGCACCCGCTGGCCAGTCCTGGTACTGCAACCCACAAGGCAGGTGAGTCCCACCACTATTGGCGAGTCCATTACTGACAATAGCACTGGGCAAGTCAGTTTGATAAAAAGGATACATACAGTTCTGGAGCCTGCACCAGATTGGTATGAAAATAAATATACATGCTACTTAGTTAACTACAGTTTTATCCCTTTTGCTGCCAAAGCTGTTTTTGCATTTTTGCATTTTTTTGCACACGTTTAAAAAATCATTTTAGGCCTGGAGATTGCATAACCCCAAAAACATTATATATTTTTTTAAAGCACACATCTTAGAAAATAGTGGTATGTCACACAATATTCCCACAAAGATCTAGTAAACTCAACATTTCAGCAAAAAATACACTAAAATCAATTTTACGGCACACAAACACCAATAATTACCCCATTTCTAATTAAATATAAAAGATGAGGTTGCACAGAGTAAATAGATACCCAACATGTCAAACCTAAAATTTGTGTGCACCCGTGAAATGGCAACAAACTTCAGTACCCTATATTTTCCATAGGCAACCCTTTAAAGCAGAGTTCCACCTGGGAAAAATAAAAAATAAAAGTCAGCAGCTACAAAAACTGTTGCTGCTAACTTTTAAAATACAGACACTTACCTGTCCCTTGGTCCAGTGGTGTCCTCACCATGGCTGGTTTCACCAGCCGTCTTCTCTCCCTGGCACCGGCATCTTCAATGTGGGCACCCGGCTGTGACAGCTTGCGGCTTTATAGCTGGGTGCCCACTGCACATGTGCGAGAAGTGCTGTACTTTGTGAATGGCCTCGTAGTCTTCTGGGACCTGTCATGTGTCCCTGAAGACTACAGGGAGGGAGGGGAGAGGACAACTGTTTCCAATCGCCTAGGCGACCGCAGCAGAAGTGGGAGCGGGTACCTGTAAAATTCGGGTACCCGCTCCCTAAAGGTGTCAATCCTTAATGGGGAGTGGGGGGACAAAGGCTTAAAGCAGAACCTCCCCTTTTGGGTGGAGCTCCGCTTTAAATGCCCCCCTATAGGTCATCAGTTTGGTGTTACAGAGGAGGTCTGGTGCTAGAAATATTGCTCTCACTTGGATGTGCACAGCCATATGTAACCATATGTATCGCAATCAAATTTTTCATGGGTAGGCGCCCCTAACGCATGCATTTATGCTCGAATATGTGTATATGTAGTGGGGGGGGGGGAGGCGTCAAAAATGTTATTGAAGGGGATTTTATGTGCTTGGGTGTAACTTTTTTTTACAATTCAAAAAATAGGGGACAAAAAGTGACTTTTTGTTACTACCAGTTTTGATACAAGTGGTAGTAAAGTGTCAAAAAAATTAAAAAAAAGCTTTCCCCCTGCAAGGCAGTGTCATAATGTACTAATACTGTATGTATTGCATACCAGCACATTATGAGAGACTTATCTTAAACCAAAGCCCTCCAGTGATGTGCTGTCACCGCTGACAGGGCTTCGTTCTTCATCCGGTCTTCCTTCCGGGTTTGTGGGCTCCAGTCTTTTGAATGCCACCATGACGTCACTCCAGTGCATGTGCGCAGGAGTCATGACCAAGGCACAGCTCTCTCAACGGATGGCATGTCGCCCATTTAGAATGCATGTGTCAATGAGGTCACTGGCTGCTATACAACTGAATATCTCCTAAACGTGTACAAGGCAGGAGGACCTTGGAAGGAGGAAAGCTTGGGACTTCACTGGCCCCCTGAGAGAGGACCACTTGTGTGGCAGGGAAGGAGTGGCCTATCTTGAAGGCCTTATAGCAGCCACCGACCCACCGGCAACACAGGAGGACTGAGTAGACCTGCACCCCCTTGGCCAGATAGGGGAAGGAGCACTCTGGTGGGAAAACAGATTAGCAACTACCCAGCACTGCCTTCTCTTAAAGTGACAGGCACTAGATCCCCTGCTTAGGGATTTTGCCCAGAACAGCTGGATTAGGAGAATCTAGGGTCTGGGGTAGTACAACTGGAGATGCTGGCTAGATCTCAAAGAAGAGGATTTTGCTGTTGCAAGAGACTTGTACATAGTTCAGGAAGATTGTCCTCAGTTACAGGTCCATTGGGCATCCTGTACACTCCTTACCCCATCCAAGTTACAATCCCCTAATTAAATCACAAAAACAAAGCTCAAGGACTGGTTACTGACTCCTGGATGCAAGTCTATATGGAAATGCGTGTTGCCTGGCTGTGCAAGACTATACAGGGAACCAAATCTCTAGCAACTCCTAAAGGGGTAGTGCTACATTACATATGCAGAAAAATGGATCTCATGTAAAGCCTTGTAAACACATGCTAGAGATCTTCTCGTAAACCCACAAGAATATAAATGATCAGCCATAACATTATGACCACCCACCATAGCCCCTTGAGGCATGGACTCCACTAGATCTCTGAAGGTATGCTGTGGTATCTGACACCAAGACATTAGTAGTGAGTCCTCTAAGTTGCAAGATGGGGCATCCATGGATTGGACTTGGTTTTCCAGCACATCCCACAGATGAGCGATTGGATTGAGATCTGGAGATTTTAGAGGCCAAGTCAACACCTCAAACTCGTTGTGTTCCTCAAACCATTCTTGAATTCAGAAAACCAGGACACCTTCTTTCATTGCTCTGTGGTCCAGTTCTGGTGCTCATGTACCCATTGTAGGCACTTTTGGCTGTGGACGCAGGTCAGCATGGGCACACTGACCTGTCTGCGGCTACACAGCTCCATACACAACAAACTGTGATGCACTGTGTGTTCTGACATATCTCTGTTGGAACCAGCATTACCTTTTTCAGCAATTTGAGCTTCAGTAGCTCTTCTATTGGATTGGACTACATGGGCCAGCCTTTGCTTCCCATATGCATCACTGAGCCAGTTTTCCCTCCCTGGACTACTTTTGGTTGGTCCTGACCGCTGTAGACTGGAAACATGCCACAAGAGCTGCAGTTTTGGAGTTGCCTTGACCCAGTCGTCTTGCCATTACAAGTTGGCCCTTGTCAAAGTCATTCAAATCCCTACGGTTGCCCATTTTTTCTGCTTTTAACACATCAACTTCAGAGACAACATATTCACTTGCTGCCTAATATATCCCACCCACATTCAGGTGCCATTGTAATGAGTTAATCCTCGCTATTCACTTTACCTGTAATGTTCTGGCTGGTCGGTGTAAGTCCATCTTACAGATACTTCTCAATGGCACAGTTCATGGCTTTACGCTTCATGTCATGGTTCCCGATTTGGGGACAATAGTTAGTTTTCTTCTTTTCCCTTAATAAAAGTCTCTTAGCATCCTGAATTAATGTTTCCTGTCATTTTCAATAATGTGACAGTGAAGTCCCATTTTTAATGTGCTGGCATTTAGCATGCCACAATATTTGAGTTATTTTACATTTGTCCCGCTGCTGTCCTGTTATTACAGCTGTTATGAAGTTCTGACAAAAGGGCACATTTCTTCTTCCTCTGTTTCACCATAATTGCTTTTTACCGTTTCTCAGAATCGTAACCATGGCGATCAGCCACAGACATCACAAGAACCTTTGTTATTTCCCTTGTGTGAATGAAAGACAAAGTGGCAGAAATATCTTGTACATTTGGAAGGGGCCAGAGATACAGATCCTGCTTTCTTCGGGAAAGTGTAAGCTTTTTTTCACTTGAATACTCGTTAAATGGAATAGAAACAAATTCATTTGGATCAATTTTTATTTCTGTGGGGCCAGATGAGAAACTGGAAACCAATGTCACTGACCCTGGGGAAAAAGGTCCTGTTGTTATCACAGGAACGAGGGAAAGAAAGGACCCAGTGTGTCCCAGTCCTGGTGTGTGCTGGATACAACATTCGCATTGTCAGGTTGCTGAATAAGGGACACTGTTATCATATTGAAGTCCTTTAAATTATGACTACGGCACAGACATTCTCATTCATAAGAAAACTGGGTGCCAGAGTAGTAAAACTTTGCTCATTTGTTCAAAACTTGTCTAGGTCTGAAATACGACAAGGAAAAGTTAGTGAAATAGGCACAGAAAAATGATGAAGAATGGCCATTACCAAATGGTCAGGGTGTAGGATCAAGAAAAGCTAGGTTGACCTTTTAGGAAGAAACTAGCAAAGTCAGCAATATTCTGTTTCTAGTAGTGTTGGGTTAATGATGAGCGGTATAAAAATTATGTCTTGTATTTTATGTACAGAAGAATTTCTAAAGCTGGCCATAGACGTTTTGAATCTCGGCCGAGATTTGAACCATGTATGGGCATGCTGAATGAACTCAATCAATCAACTTGGGTTCAACCAGCCTGCTGAATTTTACATGCAATTATTGCTAGTGGCTACTATAGCCACTAGCAATAACCATTGTGTTCTACTGGCAGGGATGGCTCCCCCTGCCAGGAGAACACAATGGCTCCACAGGAGGGATTTCCCCATCAACATTGACTGTGTTAATGGGGAAATCGAGTGGAAATTTTCTCTGACTATGGCTGGATTTTTATTGAGTAGCACCATTATGACATCTTATGAAATTTCTACCATGTAGATTGTACAGCCTGGAAAAGGAGTCTAAGGCATCCTGAATGCGTGCATCTTTAATAGGTTCCCTAAGAGAGGAACTTCACTCATTTTCCCAAATGTAACACCACCCTGACCCTTGGAGGCATGTAATGGGCCCCCAGGGACAAAGTGGGCTAGCATTTACCCTAGTACTGAGCTTATGGCTAAAAAATGGGGGATTTGGAAACATTGGGTGTCAGTCACATTAAGGGGTTGATTTGCTAAAACTGGAGGGTGCAAAATCTGGTGTTGCTGTGCATGGTAGCCAATCAGCTTCTAACTTTAGCTTGCTAAGCTTGTTGAATTAAGTGGACCTTTACTCTCTCAATCAATATTGACTATTTGTAATCCTTATGCTGCTAGCATTAGTAAACAGATAGGAAAGTATATTGTATCTACTTCTTTTAAACTTTTTTTTCACCTTTCTGCAGTTGCTTCCTGGTTTCTAGGCCTAGGCAAATTATGTAATATATCCCAGGAGTCTTCGAAGGGGGGGGAGGGGTTTCTCAGCTAAGTACACTCTACTGCCTGCATGTGAGCAGGTTGCTTATGGTAGCCTAAATGGGTGCTGCCTTGGACATGAGGGTTAGGGTTAATGTTATTTCCTGGGTTTTTCTTTGGCAGACTTTGTTGGGTCCGACACATTGGTCCTGTGCCTATTAAAAGGGACAGTGGTCTGGGGCCATGAGTTGTTGGGGTTTCTGAGTCCTGCACTGTGTGAGTTCAGGAATTCCTGGGGTCCTTTGCCTGTGAGCTGCATGTCACCACCGATGCCGGAGTCCTCGGTTGCTTACCATCTGAGCTTTCCACTATGTAGGAGGACTGAAGGAACCTGTAGTCTGACCTGAAGATACCAGCTGCTGGATTCTGCCAACCATGGACTAGGCCACAAATGCATTCTACCTATGAAGGTATGCCAGGCTAAGTGATTGGTTGCCATTATTTATTGCACACAGCATGTCACTTTGCATTGCCATTAAATCAACCCAGTCATGTTCTAGCCAGGCTTCCCAATGAATGTACAGTGCATCCAGAAAGTATTCACAGCGCTTAACTTTTGCCACATTTTGTTAAGTTACAGCCTTATTCCAAAATGGATTAAATTCATTTTTTCCTGAACATTCTACAAAGAATACCCCATAATGACAATGTGAAAGAAGTTCGTTTTGAAATCTTTGCAATTTATTAAAAAGAAAAAAAAACACATGTACATACAGTGGGGCACTGTGCTGGGAGATCGCAGAAACCTTGTTCATCCACGGACCCATACGTGCAACATTTGGGCATATACTGTAAGTATTACCAGCCTTTGCCATGACACTCAAAACTGAGCTCTGGTATATCCTGTTCCCACTGATCATCCTTGAGATGTTTCCACAACTTGATTGGAGTCCACCTATGGGAAATTCAGTTGATTGGACAGTAGGAAAGGCATAAACCTGTCTATATAAGTTCCCACAGTTAACAGTGCATGTCAGAGCACAAACCAAGCCATGGAGTCCAAGGAATTGCCCGTAGACCTCCGAGACAGGATTGTATCAAGGCACAGATCTGGAGAAGAGTACAGAAAAAATGTCTACAGCATTGAAGGTCCCAATGAGCACAGTGGCCTCCATCGTCCTTAAATGGAAGAAGTTTGGAACCACCAGGAATCTTCCTAGAGTGGGCCGCCTGGCCAAAATGAGCGATTGAGGGAGAATGGCCTTAGCCAGGGAGGTAACCAAGCACCCGATGGTCACTCTGAAAGAGCTCCAGCGTTTCTCTGTGGAGAGGGGAGAACCTTCCAGAAGAACAACCATCTCTGCAGCACTCCACCAATCAGGCTTGTATGGTAGAGTGGTCAGATGGAAGCCACTTCTTAGTAAAAGGCAAATGACAACCCGCCTGGAGTTTGCCAAAAGGCACCTGATGGACTCTGAGACCATGAGAAACAAAACTCTCTGGTCTGATGAAAGAAAGATTGAACTCTTTGGCCTGAATGCCAAGCGTCATCATGTCTGGAAGAAACCAGACACCACTTACCAATACCATCCCTACAGTGAAGAATGGTGGTGGCAGCATCATGCTGTGGGGATGTTTTTCAGTGGCAGGAACTGGGAAACTAGTCAGGATTGAAGGAAAGATGAATGCAGCAATGTACAGAGACATCCTTGATGAAAACCTGTTCCAGAGAGCTCTGGACCTTAGACTGGGGCAACAGTTCATCTTTCAACAGGACAATGACCCTAAGTACACAGCCCACATAACAAAGGAGTGGCTACAGGTCAACTCTGTGAATGTCCTGGAGTGGCCCAGCCAGAGCCCAGACTTCAACCCGATTGAACATCTCTGGAAAGATTTGAAAATGGCTGTGCGCTAATGCTCCCCATCCAGCCTGATGGAGCTTGAGAGGTACTGCAAAGAAGAATGGGAGAAATTGCCCAAAAATAGGTGTGCCAAGCTTGTAGGATCATATTCAAAACAACTTGAGGCTGTAATTGGTGCTAAAGGTGCTTCAATAAAGTATTGAGCAAAGGCTGGGAATACTTATGTACATGTGTTTTTTTTTTGTTTGTTTTTTTTTAACAAATTGCAAAGATTTCAAAACGAACATCTTTCACATTGTCATTATGGGGTATTGTTTGTAGAATGTTGAGGAAAAAAATGAATGTAATCCATGTTGGAATAAGGCTGTAACATAACAAAATATGTCAAAAGTGTCAAAAGGATTGTCTAAAGGTGGATAGGTTAGGAGATAGTCAGACAGATTGGGGTATGGAGTTCCATAGGATGGGAGAAGCTCAGGAGAAGTCCTGGAGGCAGGAATGGGAGGAGGTGACATGGTAAATAGAGATCAGAAGGTCTTGGGAGGATCAAAGAGAGAGGTTTGGTAGATATTTTGAGACCAGGTCAGTGATGTAGCTGGGGGACAGGGTTGTAGATGGCTTTGTAAGTTGTTAGTATTTTGAATTTTATTCGTTGGAATCCAGTGGAGGGATTGGAAGAGAGGGGTAGCAGACACTGAACGGTTGGTAAAGTGGATGAGCCTGGCAGCAGTATTCATGATGGACTGGAGGGGGGATAGCCTATGTAAAGGTAAGCCAATGAGGAGGGAGTTGTAGTAGTCGAGGCGAGAGATAACCAGCAAGTGAATTAGGAGCTTTGTCGTATCATTGGTTTAAAAGGGGCACATTCTGGAGATGTTGCAAAGGTTGAGGTGGCATGATATGGACAGGGATTGGATGTGGGCCTGAAAGGATAGTTCAAAATCCAGGGTTACCCCTAGCACCCGGACATGAGGGGATGGGTTAATAGTGGTGCTATTGATCCTGACCACGAAATCAGGGGAAGAGGCACATGGGGGAGGAAATATTATGAGCTCAGTTTTTGATAGATTGAGTTTTAGGACGGGGTGTGACATACAGTCTGATATGTCTGTTAGTAAATTTGTAATACATGAGGAAACTGAAGGGGTGAGTTGAGGAATAGAGAGATAGATTTGTGTGTCATCAGCATAGAAATGGTATTGGAAACCATGGGAAGCTATCAGCTGACCCAAGGAAGAGGTGTAGTTCGAGAATAGGAGAGGTCCAAGGACAGAACCTTGGGGAACCCTGACAGTAAGAAGAGTAGGTGAGGAGCAGGTAGAGTTGTAAGTGACACTGAAAGTACGGTGAGATAGATAAGATTTGAACCAATGGAGAGTACAGTCATGGAGGCCAAGTAAATAGAGTTTTTTGAGGGAGGAGGGGGTGGTCAACTGTGTCAAAGGCAGTGGACAGGTCCAAGAGTAAGAGTATGGAATAATGACCATTAGTTTTAGCAGTTAGCAAGTAGTTTGTGAGTTTTAGGAGAGCAGTTTCTGTGGAGTGTTGTGGGCAAAATCCAGACTGAAGGGGATCGAGAAATTTATTCTCAATAAGGTAGCAACTCAGCCGGATCTAGACTAGATGTTCAAAGAGTTTGGAGGCAAAGGGAGTAAGGAGATGGGTCTTAGGTTGCTAAGATTGGTGGGGTCCAGTGAGGCCTTTTAAGTATGGGGGTGACTAGCACATGTTTTAGAGAGTTGGGGAAGATGCCAGTAGAAAGGGAGAGATTGAAGATATGAGTTAAAGAGTGAAGGATAGAGCCAGAGGGTGACCGTAGTATTTGCGAGGAAACAGGGTCCAGTGGACAGGTGGTTAGGTGGGCTTTAGTAAAAAGAGTAAGTAACATAGCTACAGATGTCCAGGACTCTGACTTTGATGTCAGTCTGCCACTACACTTCATTTCCTTCAGTGCACACCAACACTAAGGATTGCAGAGTACACCAATCAGAGAGGTGTTGATTAGTTACATCCTAAATAGCAAAACTGATTTGAGCTGCAGTGAATCTCTTACCTGTGAGGTCATGTAAAATGACAAAGCTTAGGTGATTTGTGGGAGAACATTTGATCCAAATCAATTCCTTAGGTTTAAATAGAGGAAGGTGTCCTTCCTCCAGGACTGAGGCCCAGCTGTAGTTGCAGCTGTCACAACTTCCTGTTCCTACAAAGGGAACAGATCCCATTGTATAGCAGATACAAGCCTCTATTGAGAGAGATTGTGTCATGGTCAGGGGTCAGAAATTGAGACCAGTAACTATAGCAGTAGAGAGGCTCCCACCACAAGCTGCATAAGTACATAAGCAGGTCACGGATGTTGTGGGCTGACCCGAGGTATAGGGTCTAAGCACTAACAAGTATTCATCAGAGTTCCTGATGGTGAAAATGGGTTTTGCAGGTTGTAGTCTTAGGGATCACCCCACTAGGAGGTAAGCACGCAGGGGTCCAGTAGCAGAAGTAGCAGGTAAGGACCAAGCAGAAATGTAGTCAGTAAACAAGCCAAAGGTCAGTAACAAGTGGTTGCAGGATGAAGCAGAAGCGTAGTCGAGGAACAAGCCAAGGTTGGTAATGAATAGTAGTGAAGATATAAACGGCAGCAGGAGAGATGAGCAAGATATTGGATGGAGAAGAGCACAATAATCTGGGAAAAATAAGTGCAAATGCAAGAGCTTAAATAGAAAGTTCATGGGAGGAGCAAGGAGTTCAAGGTTCACCAGAAACAAGACAGGATTGTCCAAAGGATCAGAGAAGGTGCTGTCCAGCATCTCAGATGACTCTGCAGGAAGAGCTACTGCCAGATGCAGCAGAGGTTGTGGGTTCAGATTCTGGTCCTGACAGATTGATAATTATGGTGATAGGATTATAACATGTCACCCTAATGTGGTTATTCACGTAACATCAGGAACCCAAACAGAACAGTAACAGAACATGGTATGTTTAAACTTAGTAGGGCAGAATTATCTAACGAGGAACAATTAGTTTAAAATCGGAGACTTAAATATACCCCTCAGCATAGGCTGAACAAATTCGAGTCATTAATTGATGTTCAAAAGTATGTGCAAAAGATTACTATTAGGAGGTACCTTCTAATCCTGTCAGGAATGACAGGGTAGTCTCAGACAGCATTAGACATTCTAACTCATCCAAAGCTTCTCTGCTGAATCCCCACCATGAACACTGCTACTTCTGTGGCAGTGTTCAAGAAGTTGGCATTAAAAGACTTTGATACCTTGATGGAAAAAGGACAAATACCAACCAATTATTAGAGGTGGGTGTTAAGAAGATGACTACTCATGATGATATTGTTGTATGACCACAAGAAAAAGGGGGATGGGGTAATAGTTGTGTTGGATAAAAATGCTTATGTGACTGAAGTGCAGATAATTAGCTTTGATACGGATACTCACCTTCCCCTTGCTTGTAATCCCACAGGTATTTATAAAAGGGAATTAAAGAAAATTAACATGGTTTCCAAAAATAGCAAAGTGAATTAAAAAGAAAAAGCCTATTTGGTTCCAGTAGCACCTCACATTCCAATTATATATTACTTACCAAAGGTGTATAAAAATCATTTGAATCCACCAGGTCATTCTCTTACATCTAGAATAAGAAGGTATATTGATGATACAAACTCCTTCATTTTTGAAAAACACCACACATGCCATTAATATTTTGAAGGCTGCGCAGTCTCGGGCCATGGGGGTTAAGTTTGCCCCCACTATGTCTATTGAAGTGATGTCCAAGTGGGAAGGATGTCATTTACACTAACTGTAGACCTGAGTTGGTTCTATCACGCAGATACAGTGCCTTGAAAAAGTATTCATACCACTTGAAATTTTCCACATCTTGTCATGTTACAACCAAAAACATAAATTTATTTAATTGGAATTTTATGTGATAGACCAACACAAGGTGGCACATAATTGTGAAGTGGAAGGAAAATGATAAATGTTTTTCAACTTTACAAATAAATATGTAAAAAGTGTGGCGTGTATTTGTATTCAGCCCCTCTGAGTCAATACTTTGTAGAACCACCTTTCCCTGCAATTACAGCTGCAAGTCTTTTTGGGGATGTCTCTACCAGCTTTGCACATCTAGAGAAGGACATTTTTGCCCATTCTTCTTTGCAGAATAGCTCAAGGTCTGTCAGATTGGATGGAGAGCGTCTGTGACCAGCAATCTTTAAGTCTTTCCACAGATTCTCAATTGGATTTAGGTCTGAATTGTGACTGGGTCATTCTAACACATGAATATGCTTTGATCTAAATCTGTGGGCAGCACAGTGGCTAAATGGTTAGCGCTTCCACCTGGCAATACTAGGGTCGTTGGTTCAAATCCCAACCACGGCACCACCTGCCTGGAGTTTGCTTGTCCTCCTTGTGTCTGTGTAGGTTTCCTCCAGGTACTCCGGTTATCTTCCACACTCCAAAGACATGCTGGTAATTGGATCCTATCTAAATTGGCCCTAATATGTATATGTATGAATGTGAGTTAGGGACTTTAGATTGTATGCTCCTTAGGGACTGATGTGAATGTACAATATATATGTAAAGCACTGCGTAAATTGACAGCGCTATATAAGTACATAAAAATAGGATAAATTCCATTGTAGGTCTGGCTGTATGTTTAGAGACGTTGTCATGCTGGAAGGAGAACCTCCGTCCCACTCTTTTGCAGACTCTAACGGGTTTTCTTCTAAGATTTCCCTGTATTTGGCTCCATCCATCTTCCCATCAACTCTGACCAGCTTCCCTGTTCCAGCTGAAGACAAGCATCCCCACAACATGATGCTACCACCACCATGTTTCACGGTGGGGGTGGTGTGTCCAGGGTAATTTGTGCAGTGTTAGTTTTCTGCCACACGTAGCATTTTGCTTTTTGGCCAAAAAGTTCAAATTTGGTCTCATCTGACCAGATTACCTTCTTCAACATGTTTGCTGTGTCCCCCACATGGCTTCTCACAAACTGCAAGCAGGACTTCTTATGGCTTTCTTTCAAAAATGGCTTTCTTCTTGCTACTCTTTCAAAAAGGCCAGATTTGTGGAGTGCACGACTAATAGTTATCCTGTGGACAGATTCTCCCACCTGAGTTGTGGATATCTGCAGCTCCTCCAGAATTACCATGGGCCTCTTGCTGCTTCTCTGATGAATGCTCTCCTTGCCTGGCCTGTCAGTTTAGGTGGACGGCCATGTCTTGGTAGGTTTGAGTTGTGCCATACTCTTTCCATTTTTGGATGATGGATTGAGCAGTACTCCATGAGATGTTCAAAGCTTGGGATATTTTTTTTTATAGTCACCAAACATCCACATGCTGTAAAAGTGACCTTCAGTGGCTGAATGTCTCCTTGCTATGGGAACTCTGCCAAATTAAAGTCTTTATCTGGCAAACCCAGCTCTGATGAAGGGATCACCCTTCGAAACTCGTTAGCTTTTATCTCCCCTTTGGATTGACCTGTAACCCTGTGTAGATTATGGTTATTTTATGTCTGTTTTACCGCTACTCTTGTGAGTATATTTCCTAAATAAAATAAAATTATTCATTGTTTACTGAGGTAATGCACAAGGTTTCTTTCTTTTATCCCCTTCTATATTTTTTTTATATCCTAACCCTGCTTTAAACTTCTCCACAATTTTATCCCTAACCTGTCTGGTGTGTTCTTGGCCTTCATGATGCTGTTTGTTCACTAATGTTCTCTAACAAACCTCTGAGGGCTTCATAGAACAGCTGTATTTATACGGAGATTACATTACACACAGGTGGACTCTATTTACTAATTAGGTGACTTCTGAAGCCAATTGGTTCCACTAGATTTTAGTTAGGGGTATTAGTGTAAAGGAGGGCTGAATACAAGTGAACACCACACTTTTAACATAATTATTTGTCAAAAATGTTGAAAACCATTTTTCATTTTCCTTCCACTTCCTTCCACTTCATAATTATGTGCCACTTTGTGTTGGTCTATCACATAAAATCCCAATAAAACACATTTATTTGTTGTAACATGACAAAATGTGGAAAATTTCAAGGGGTATGAATACTTTTTCAAGGCATTGTACATTGATGATATCCTCCTCCTGGGATGATGATGTACACTTTGGAACTTTTGTCCAGAATTTGAAGTCAACTTTCTAGATTCAAAGATTATGGTATCAGATATGGTATTAGATAATTCTATTTGCACTATCACTCAAGGAAGCTGATAGAAATGGGCATATATCCTTGGATCCTTCCTGAGTTCAGTGCCTAAGAGTCAATTTATAAGACTAAGGCAGTTATTGGACTTCGAATGATGACTTCTCAGCATAAGCAGAATGCCTAAATTCTTGTTTCCTTGAAAAAGGATATGGTGGGAATACCTTAGATCAGATAATTAAGGAAGTCCACTCAATGGATAGGAGTTCTTATTCTCGAAAAGGCAAAACAATGTGACTGTATTAGATGGTTTTAACTGGTCTTTTCTTACTACCCACCAGGGGCGGACTGACAACTCATGGGGCCCCGGGCAATAGGGGATCATGGGGCCCCTGTGTCCTTACCCAAACTCAAAAAAGCCTATGAAAAAGGTACCAGGGGCATGTCATGGGGCCCTCTACTGACCCTGGGCCCTCGGGCAGTTTCCAAATGGTCAGTCTGCCCTTGCTACCCACTCTTCTCAATTCTCTTCTTTATACTATGCTATTAAATGTTTTTAAAGCACACTGGCCAGTTTTAAAGAATGACAAGGTGTTAGGCCATGTATTACTGGATGACCCCAT
Organism: Staurois parvus; assembly: GCF_062004578.1. Taxonomy (NCBI): domain Eukaryota; kingdom Metazoa; phylum Chordata; class Amphibia; order Anura; family Ranidae; genus Staurois; species Staurois parvus. Next base: position 4,895,959 of record NW_028318494.1, on the reverse strand, counting down.
TGTTCTGTACAGGTGTGCACCATCTAAAGGACACAATGTATCTCTCAATGTCTTTGATCATCCCATTAGACCTTAGACCAACCTTTTTTCCAGACAATGGGTTTTACCCATGCGGCAAATGTTCAGTTTGCCAGCCTAATGTGTTTATTGAGCATAAACCTACCACTTTCCAGTCCCAACAAAAATCCAAAGTGTATAATAGTCATACATTTATAACTTGCTCATCTAAAAATGTTGTCTACACACTGTAGTGCTCTTGTGGCCTGCAGTATATATTGAGAATCACAAGGTCTTTGCAGGTGTGATTTAACAAACATGTAGGAAACATAAAACGTGGGTTTGCTGGACATACAGTATCGTGTCATAACACTATGTCAGGGCTCATACCAAAATCCTGCTGGTACTATGTTTTTTGGCATAAATACATTTACTCCATATTTGAGAGGTAGCCATATTAGATGAGCAATCTCCAAATTGGAAACAAGATGGATCTCTTTCTTTAGGCCTTTTTCTCCTTTTGGCTTGGACATTGAATGGAACATCAGTTGGTTCGTAAATAATAGTTAATGTATTTTTTATTTGATTCATTTGTTCATATAATGTTTTATACTAAGAACCTCTTAGTTTGTGTGTTTCTCTTTAATATCTGCTGTAACTATTTTAACTTTTTATATATTATTCATATATCATGTAATCTTCTTATATAGCAGTAGATTTACTAAAACTGGTGCACCCAGAAACTGGTACAGCTGTGCATGGTAGCCAATCAGCTTTTAACCTCAGCTTGTACAATTTAAGCTTTGACAATAAAACTCAGAAGCTGATTGGTTTATGCAGAAGTGAGCCTAATTTTGCACTCTCCAGCTTTAGTAAATAAACCTTTACACATTTTTTTATATTTTTTTAGATCTTTTTAATCCAGTATTTTATTATGGTAGTCTGTGTAAGTATCACATTTTTATTGTAGCCTCACATTTTTACTAGGAATTCCATTAAAATATTAGTGGTAGTATGTTCTGCTAATTTTCCACAGGATAGTGCCAGTTAGGATTTGTGATTGTTGATAATCTTTCCCAGATAGAGCGCCTTCAGTGGTAGTGTTTATGGGAGCGCTGGAGCTATCCTGCCTCTTGCAGTATTTAACTTGCGCACTGTACGTTCATTCTTTGAGTCCCTGATTATGTCATTTGTGACAAAATGCATAGGCAAAAAGTATGCCACTAGCACACCATGGATATCCAGAATGGGTCCAAAGCTTTTTCCCCCAATCACATCATAACATCTTAAGCAACATTTCAGAGTCACACAGGACCCCTTCATCCTGCGTGACTCGGGAACGTTGCTTCAGTTATTATGATGTGATCGATGAATAAAGCTTTGGACTCATCCAGAATATTTATTGTGTGCTGATGACATACTTTTGCTCTGAATGTCCTCTGTTTCCAGCCAGTGGTTGCTGCAGCACCCATCTACATACATTGCCAATTTGCAGAAACTTGTGTGCTTGGAATAGTGTGCTTGGAATGCGTAGGACAGACCTAGGGCATGCTGACGTCATTGCGCAATGGGCAACTGTAGTGATTTATGTGATAGAATGTTTGCTACTAGCTGTACCATATTATATAGTTTTCATGTAAGCACTCCTTTTAGTGGCATTTATAACACTACATTAAAGGATCCTCTTTCCTCTATCTTTTAGGGTCCATTCACACAGGACACTTTACTATGGGCCCTGTGCAGGTCTGTGTTTTCCCATCATGGGGATGCACAGGTGTTGCGTGCATCCCCGTGTCAGTGTCCTTTTCATTTCTATTTGGACACGTAGCAGCAGTGACACAGCCACTGTGTCCTAATATGACATGCAGGTGAATGTGGATGCAAGTCCCCAAATGCATACAGTGTGCCTCTGGAGACCCGCACTCACCTGCGTACCATATTAGGACCATACTGGAAAAACATGGTTCTGCACATGGCCTGCAGTAAAGTGCCCATGTGAATGGGACCCTAAAAAATACAAGAAGACTCCTTCATATTGAGTATTGAGTCTTGTTGCAGTGTAGTGATGGCAATTGTTTGTTCACATGTGAGTCAGCACTTTTTTTTAATCTTAAACAGAGTATTGTATGCATCACACTATGCAAGATATTTTGTTTTTTATATCCATTTTTGGACCCCGGATCAGGGGCGGACTGACCATTTGGAAACTCGGGCACTGTCCGAGGGCCCGGGGTCAGTAGGGGGCCCCATGAGATGCCCCTGGTACCTTTTTCATAGGCTTTTTTGAGTTTGGGCAAGGACACAGGGGCCCCATGATCCCCTATTGCCCGGGGCCCCATGAGTTGTCAGTCCGCCCCTGCCCCTGATCCTCTTGGGAGTCCTTAATGCTGAATTATACCTTTGGAGATCATTTAGCTAACATCACGTTTGACCACCATAATTGGTAAGAACTGGAGTTTGCATCCTTATCCTATTCAGAATGCGTTTCTATTTACGTGGACTTATATCATAGACTCAAGTTTTTTCACTTGTTTAGTGCTGCAGTGTTTGGATTTTATGCTGCATAATTTATATTGGGTATCACAAGTGCTGGCAGGTGTTAATATTATTTAGTACTGATGGCTTACCTAAGAGCAGATTTATCACACTTTATGAGTTTGAAAAAAAAAGGTTGGCTGCCAAACTCTAGGCTGCTTTTAATGTAGAACTAAAGACAAAACTTTTTTTTTAAATTTTGGATAGAGGATGTAAGAATTAATTGGGCTATATTATTATTATACAGTATTTATAAAGCGCCAATAGTTCGCTCAGCGCTGTACATTACAAAGGGGGACAGAACATGTGACAGAACAATACCAATACAATGCAAAACATGAGGGGATTGAGGGCCCTGCTCTTTCGAGCTTACAATCTAGGAGGGAGGGGATGGTGGTACAGGAGGAGATAGCTGTGGGGGATGGAGTGGTAGGAAGAGTGGAGGAGGTCGGCAAGTTAGCAGGGGGTGGGGTAGGCTTCCCTGAAGAGGTGGGTTTTCAGGGTGCGCCTAAAGGAGAGGAGAGTAGGTGATAGTCTGATGGGTTGGGGCAGGGAGATCCAGAGGATGGGTGACACCCTGGAGAAGTCCTGGAGGCGGGCATGGGAGGAGGAGACCAGGGAACTAGAGAGGAGGAGGTCTTGTGAGGAGCAGGGGTGGACTGACCATTTGGAAACTCGGGCACTGCCTGAGGGCCCGGGGTCAGTAGGGGGCCCCATGAGATGCCCCTGGTACCTTTTTCATAGGTTTTTTTAAGTTTGGGCAAGGACACAGGGGCCCCATGATCCACTATTGCCCGGGGGCCCCATGAGTTGTCAGTCCACCCCTGGTGAGGAGCGGAGTGTGCGTGCTGGGCGGTACTTGGATATTAGGTCAGTGATGTAGTTCGGGGCAGTATGGTGGACAGCTTTGTACGTCAGTGTTAGGATTTTGAATTTGATCCGTTGCGCAATCGGAAGCCAGTGGAGGGATTGGCAGAGGGGGGTGGCGGAGATGGAGCGGTTGGAAAGGTGAATGAGTCTGGCAGCCGTATTCAGGATCGACTGAAGCGGGGATAGCCAGCGGCGAGGCAGGCCAGTGAGGAGGGAGTTGCAGTAGTCGAGTCGTGATATGATGAGGGAGTGGGTGAGTTGTTTAGTGGTTTCTGGGGTTAGGAACGGGCGTATTTTGGCGATGTTGCGGATATTTGGTATATTCTTTGCCTTTTATCAACCTTTTTCTCTGTTCTTAGAATTTTCCCCTGCTTGGGACTCTCTGTATGTGTAATCCATCTGACAGTTTGTTGTGAGCCTCCATTTGGGTCTGGTAATTCTTCATCTGCTGCATCCATTGAATTCTTTACCTAATACCCCTAAGAGTGGGTCTCTACAATTTTCAGATGCAAATTGCTGTCTGGCGCACACATACCTTGTATTGTGGGCTGTTAAAGTCAGTACTCTTCTACCTTAGCATTTTTAGGGTTCAAATATGGGGACCCTTATTTTCTGCTCTTTTTCCCTCTCTAGTCTTTTCTCCCCTTTTTATTTCCCCTCCCCCCCTCCCCTTCTTTCTCTGTTTGCCTTGGTTCCCTTTCCTGTGCTTCTCTTACCATTCTCCTCTCCCTCTTTCCCCTCCCCCTCTCTGCCTTTCCCCCTCCCTTTTTCTCCCCCTCTTTTCCTCTACTCCTTCTTCCTCTCCTTCCTTGTCCTCCCTTTTTGAGCTGTCTTTACATTTTGATGTGTTGTATACGACTATCATTTTCATCTTACTCTACAGTTCACCAAGAGTGGCTTCTGTTGGGTCCCCTGCCTTTGTACTTCCCATGCCTTCCACAGAAGGGATTTGGGCTCCCTTTCCAGAGCATCCATGCGTAAGTTTTCACCTTAATGATTGTGGGTAAGAAGTTACATGGCCACCTCTTTGGTGCAAATTTTGTATTTTCTGTATATAAACTATGTACTCTATATGGAAATCATGTAAACTACCTGTTAATGTTTATTCATATTTTACCTTAGATAAGCACTGGCTCATATTCCTCCTGAGTGACGAATGTTGCGAAACATGTAGAGGAGCAGCCGCAGTCTCTTTCCCTTTTTTTTCACCACCTGTAATCTGCATTCTATTATTGGATGTCAATTATCAGTAATGGTAAATGTGTGCTAAAGATGAGCTTGGAATTATAATAATGGTATTGAGATGTTTTTTTTCCCCTTTGTCTATCACATGTTTTTAAAAAATTGTTTTGTATTAAAAAATCTCTAGAATTTTTATATGAGATAGTCCATGTCTTGCGGTTTTTCCTCTTCCTTCTTTTGATTTTTTAGGATATAATTCTTGGATCATGGCACCCTTTATTGGCTATTCTCATTTCTTTAGGCACGTTTAACTTTGTTAGTTTAGAGGGCTATAAGGGAGGGCTATAACCCCTGTTAATGTTTTTTCTGTGTCTTATTTGGGGAGCTTTCCGTTCACTACTTGTCCAATAGCCAAAGCAGGAAATGAGAGGAAACCCTTCCAGCATAAGGTCACCAGGACTAGTGTCCCCATTGGAAGATTTCCCCTCTATTACGTTTTGGGAACAACCCAAAATTTGAGATTTTCTTTGAGATGGTGAATCTCCCTAATGGGGGCACAGACACTCTCCACTCTATCCAAGACTTTAAAAAAGGTTTTGCCTTTAGTTATGCCTTAAATGTAGTTGTGGCACCCTCCCTCTGACCCGTGGAGGCATGATGGTACCCCCAGGGACAGGTAACCAGGTGGGCTAACATTTTGCCAGTGCTGACTCCATGGCTGAAAGGTGGGAGATGTGCACAAATTGAGTGCCAGTCATTTAACCTCCCTAACGGTATTCCCGAGTGTAGCTCGGGGTAAAATGTCAGTACCAAAAGTGGTACCCCGGGCTACACTCGGGCTTACCATGCGGCGCTGCATAGGGAGTCCCTGCAGCGCTTACCTTGTCCTTCGCTCCTGCGATGTGTCCCCTGCAGCGTCCCCGGCCATCTCCTCCGGCTGATGCCGGCATCCGGCTCCTGTGTTCCGGTCCCTGTGATGTCGGGACGTACGGGCGCCACGGCGGCGGGAAATTTGAAAATTTTTAAAAAATGTAATTCAAAACGATTTTACGTGGTAAAAGATTGCTGTATCAACCCATTTCACATACATTTTGTCCCTAGTGCTTTGTCCTGTCCCCTGTCTGCATTTTGATTGTTCTTTCTGCCTGGAAACTTAGAAAAGTCCATGGCGTCCAAAAAGTGTCCCTTTAGGTCAAAAGCGGGTTTAGATCAGCTAGAGAACAGCGATAGTAAATTAGAACCACTTGCAGAATTGAGTGATAATGATTTGTGGGGGAAATTCGTCATCAGACACTGAAAACGATTCTGCGACTTTGCTCAGTGATGTGCGAACTTGGCGCTATATTTCAAATTTCAGTGTTTTTGGTTTGATTATATTATTGAATTAAATGTATGATTTAGAATCTTGTTCAGACAGATTTCAGTGAGTTATTCCTAAAAATTACAGCCTACAATAAAAAACTACATATTTCCATGCAAAATAATTGTACCGCTTTCAGCACCAAAAATATGAAATAATCATACCACTAGGGAGGTTAAAGGTTTTTTTTTAACAACTTATATTTTTCACAGACTTCAAATGGTAGAGAGGGGTAGGGAACTCAGTACACCCTCTATTTATTGCAGACTCAGATTCCATCTATAGACTTTAGGACAGGCAAAAGTGGCCTTTAAACTGAAACCCACAACCTGTACCTTTCTCAGAAGAGCCAGTAGTTTCCAGCAGGACTGGGCTCTATCTGTTCTGGGGGGGGGGGGGGGGCGAGCACCCGGGGCTGGTTAAATTGCATTTTTGCTGACACTTGTGACTCATGTGTCCCCCCGTGCAGTGCTACTGGCTTCTCCACCTTTTCCTTCCTCTGGCTGCGCTGCAGGGGAATTTATTCTTGGGTCTGAGTCCCCTTCCACCACCTGCTGTCCACATCCCCCTGTGTGCCGCCCCCCCCCCCCCCCAAAGCGCTGCTGGCAGCTGCTGAGGGCACACTGGAGGATGTTTCAGGATGGAGAGCGGGGAAGGAGCCGGTGAATATGTCATATTTACCGGCCCCTGACTTACCTGAACGAACACAGTGAGTGATCTGTACCAATTGCTCTTGCATCCATTCATCACTGAAGCATAGTAGATTGTGTTTATTATGCTTTAGTTTGTGAATGAACAGGAAGCCACTCAGCACAGAGCACTTCCCATTCATTCACTGTCCAGTACAGCTGAGGCTGAAGAGAAAGGGACTGATGAATCTACTGAATGTTTTTAGTTTCTTTTTCTGTCTCAAACGTGAGACATCAGTGGTCTGTTTAGGCCCCTAATATTTCAGCAAAGACCTCCAACAGGGCACTTCAATTTTTTTAAAAAGCATTAAAAATTAAAAAAAATGGTTTAAAAAGTGCTTTGGTCTCCAAAGAGACCTTGGATTGTTCTTCAGAGAGCATTTGTGCCTCCTCATCGCCTGCCTTAACCCTGCACTAGCGCACCTCAACCACAGTTGCAGAGCACTCGCAGAGAAGCACTATTCACTTGAATGGGTCGTGTTCCATTGGGATATAATTTCTACCATGGCTGTGAAGCATTGCAGGCGTGGCATTTTAGGGAAAATATCATTTGATATGTTTGAAGTTGGGGGGGGGGGGCTGTCAGGTAGACTGTACGGGATCCCATGATTTCTAACAGCAGTTCTAATTTCCAGTAGCAAAAGCCTCCATAGTGGTCCTCCAGATGATTTTCCAGCCTCTCCATAAGTTCCTCCTCCAGAGGCTGTCTAGCAGTCACCTCTGGTACTACATCACAGTTGTAAAGAAAATTTGTAAATTCTGTTTAAAATTGTATTCTATTTTGTATTCTTTGCCTATGTATTTGCAGTCATTGTGCACTAATAATGTTTTCATTACATGTTTGCATTGTTTTGAATCCTGATTAGAAATTAGCCTGCCTATGTAACGCCCCGTGTCACCATAAAAGTACAACTGCAATATTGATGTGATACCTACGTAATCATGTGTATAAAAAACTTCAATTGCGCTGAATTAACAGAACATTGATTTAGAAAGATGCTGAGTGTATCTTTTTGTGTTTGTTCCCTACTGCAGTAGTTACTAATAATTTGGAACCACTAATCAAAATGAAGATAGGATTTGCCTATCGATAATATTTCCAGAACACAGGCATCACTTCTCCTTCCAGATTCCTGTCTTCCGTGAGGCTAGCTGACCCCAGGGTTTTAAGTAGCAAGACTATACTGGATAGATTGTTTTGTTTTTTTTTACCCTTTGGAAGAAGTCACGGGAGTGACGAAACACATCAGGGCGGGGCCACCACGCTATCAGGAAGGAGTTCATGTATACAAGGGTTTGGTGATGTTGACAACCTCTTAAAGACACAACATTTTAGAAGTTTGGCCAACTGTTATTTGAAGTAGTGCACTACTGTTTTAGTGCTCTTGAATTATGAGTGCATTTTTTACTAGTTACTACGCAAGAGTTTCTCATTGGGGCAATCAGATGGTTTGACTGAATCCAACACGAGCAGGGAAGGAGAAGGATTTATCTTGATAGCCAAAAAGACCAATTAAAGGGGAATGCGCAGAGTGACCTGCTCATAGGTCTGAAATTAAGGTGAGAGCGGTGTTTGAAAGGAGGTAGGGATCACTGAAGAGTTCATCATTATTTTTTATCTGCACAAATATTGGAACAGTAGCGTGAAGGAATTTTTTATCGGTCTGTTGGAATGTCACTTAATCGAGCATTATGTAAGGAACATTTCTTTGGAGGAATTTTTATAATATTTATTATATATATGATATAGAGCATATATTTATTTTAGAAGAAGTTATATTATAATTGCACATGTGTTGCATATTATATTAGTGTGGTTTATCAATTATATTCACATTATTAGGAGGATTTATATAAAATATCCGGATGTAGCACAGCACCTTCAGGTATTATTTTATACTGAATAGGCAGGCTTCTTCTGCTTCCAACTCAATTTGACATTTGACATGATGGGATTCTTCTGCTTCCAGACATTTGCACCGATCATATGCAAGAGCCTTTTTGATTGCTCAACATACACTCTTCCGAAGCCACAGCCTGGGGGGAGTTGTGAGCTCACATGGTCCTCCCCACATTTTTAAGCTTCCCCCCCAGCATGTATCAGTGGCCATAAAACTCCTACTGGTTGGCTATAGCAGTATTTCTCAACCTTTTCTTAATCAGCCTACCCCAACCTCACCTAACACCCGACCTCACCTAACAACTAACCTCCTCCACTCCTCCCTCGGCTCCATCTCCCACAGCCATCTCCTTCTGTACCACCTTCCCCTCCCTCCTAGATTGTAAGATTGTAAGCTCTAAAGAGCAGGGCCCTAGAACCCCTCGTGTATTGTATTGTTACTGTCTTGTCTCATGTTCTGTCCCCCTTGCTACTGTACAGCGCTGAGCATACCCTTTGGCGCTATATAAATACTGTATAATAATAATAATCAACGCACCCTGTAAAATGATGCACAATCTTGAGGCACCCTATTCTAAAATGTAAAAAAAATAAACAAATAGTTTCACATAAAGCTTCACTATCCACACACGTTGAACACCCAACATTAGAGTTGATTTGTTCTTCAAAAGCCAATACACCTTTGTACAGTGGTACTGACTAGAATGACAATGTTTCTCTTGATCCTCAGTTTCTCTTCCTCACACAGCTAATGTGACCCAGTGAGGAGAGGGGCAGGGGAGGGCAAAACAAGGATGTTTTGAGTCCAATGTCCTCCTTATCAACCGATGACATCATTGGTTGTTAGGATGCCAGCGGCTAGAAGGTTGTAATAGTGCACAATGAAAACTCATGGCTTTGTGTAACTAAAAGGCAGGCTTGATTCACCACCAATTTGTATACAATTTTTGGGCCATTTTTAGGCATTTTGCCAAGGTACCCCAGGGTGGCTGGGCAGCACGGTTGAAAAAGGCTGGGCTAGAGGCAACATAAATATTCATAACTCAGTGATACTGTGGGTCTCAGTGGACCACTTGGTCTTTTTTGTCTGTCGTCACTTCTCTACATTAAAAAAAAAACAACTTAGTCCAAAACAGGAAAAAATACAGAAGTCCACTTTAAGGAAACATCATCGGTGTTATGCTCCCATGTGTCCTGCTAAATGTTTAACTTTAATCTAGAATGCTTCTCTTTCTTAATATGAAGTTCTAAAATGTTGACAAGCCCCCCCCCCCCATATTTATTTAGGAGCCACAAAAACAAAAAGAACTCACCTAGATAATGCGTTACAGGTAGTTGAGAAAGTATGCATTTAATTACTCGCTGACAGTAGTCCATATTGTCACGGTAGCCTTGGATTTGTAAGCAAACAGCAGTCAGTGCTTGGCTTTGTAAATAAAAGCAATCTAAGATAATACACACTTAGTGAGTAAATCATGAAAGGAAAATTAAAGCGGTGGCAAAAGGTCGCATGGCTGTACGCTGCTAATGTACCTGCGGTCTCACTTTATGGAGCGGTTGTATGACTGGAAATGCCTTTGCTGCGATGTGTTAATAATGAAAGATAATGAGGCTCATTGTTCTAAGACCCTGTAAAATATTTATGCTTTTATGCCGCTTTAAACCTATCACCCATTTCTAATCAATTTTATTTTCAGTTCAACAAACTTGGCTATCTACTTCTGATTTAATTATAAGTGGCATTGTTCGTCTAAGCACACAAATTCCTGGCGAAGTCAAAGTGCAAGATTCATATTGCAAAACCCTCCCTTATTCTGCCTTTGTATGCAAATGTTCTTTTACTCCCATTTTTTTTTACAGTTCTAATACAATTCATGAATCTTCTTGGGGAGTTTTGACCTTGAGATGAAAATTCTTCCGCGGCAAGAGGATCAGGCATTAACCGAACAAAAACATTCCGTTCTTTTTAAAATTTGAGCATGCATTGTGCTGCCCTAGCTGTACAGTGGGTATCTAGAGAAGAGCAAATACCAGGCGTGTTGATGTGTTTGCTGTGCTGAAGGATAGCACTCTTTATTCAATTATCCAAGTATGCAGACACACTAATGTGAGACCTATTGCTCTGGCAGAGTCCTTGGAGTAGCTCGATATTGTTCTTGTACAAATGGGTTTACGGTAGCAGCAACGAAGTTATGCTTCTGAAAGCCTCAATTGTGTAGGATTCAACGGCACTTACTTTCTTAAGCCGATTCGTGCGGTGTATGGTGCACTTAAGTCACAAAGAACAAGAACATTAACAAATGGTGTCAACTTTTCTGCTATAACATGAGTGGGAGAATAGCATTAATATTATCTCTCTGTACACTTACTGTGTTTAGAATTGATGATGTTGTAGAAATTGTTGATGAATACTGCCTTAAAGTAGACCTTTTCTCAGAAGTGCACAAAAAGCTATGTTAACAGTCTTTTTTTCCTGGATAAATACAAAGTAATAGAATAGCTGATTCTATTTCCAGAAGAAAATGTTGCTCCAGGGTAACTCAAAGCAAAAACAAACCAAGGCATTTGATCATGTGATCTCTACTTGGGAAGGATTAGAGTTATACAAAAAGATGGCAATCACCTCAATTTATAACTAGCCTTTGCAGTAAGACGCACATGCACATGGTTTTACACATCACAAACAACTACAATTATCCCAGTACACTTATCAGCTAGCCTGCAAAAAAACCCAAACTGACCTTGTCGAAGCAATTCATGTTAAAAACAGAGGGTTTAGTTGTACATATATACAGTTGTGTTCAAAATAATAGTCAGGCATCACTAACCTGATCAATCACTGTTTTTGGTAGAAATGATATTTCTACATGGCAAATAATTTACTAGCAGGTGTAGTAGAGTAATAGAAATCCAACAGACCCAACAGTCATGACATGCATGCTGCTGATTCTGTGTAATTGAATCACTGATTGAAAGGGGCATGTTCAAAATAATAGCAGTGTGGAGTTCTATTAGTGAGGTCATTCATTCTTTGAAAAACAGGTGGCAATTATTGCCCTTATTTAAGGAAGGAAGGCAGCAAATGTTGTACATGCCGGTTACAGTGCATTTCTCTCTGAAATTCTGAGGAAAATGGGTTGTTCCAGACATTGTTCAGAAGAACAGTGTACCTTGATTAAAAAGTTGATTGGAGAGGGGAAAACATATAAAGAAGTGCAGAAAATGATAGGCTGCTCAGCTAAAATGATCGCAAATGCTTTAAAATGGCAACCAAAACCTGAAAGACGTGGAAAAAAGAGAAAAACTACTATTCAAATGGATAGAAGAATATCCAAAATGGCGCGGACTCCGCCAACAATCAGCTCCAGGAAGATGAAAGAAGGTGTAAAGTTCCCTGTGAGTACTGTTACAATTAGAAGACACCTATGTGAAGCCAAGCTATTTGCAAGAAGCCCCCGCAAAGTCCCACTGTTGAAAAAAAGACATGTGCTGAAGAGGATACAATTTGCCAAAGAGCACATTGACTGGCCTAAAGAGAAATGGTGCAATATTTTGTGGACTGATGAAAGTAAGATTGTTCTTTTTGGGTCTAGTGGCCGGAGACAGTTTGTCAGACGACCCCAAACACTGAATTCAAGCCACAGTACACTGTGAAGACAGTGAAGCATGGTGGTGCAAGCATCATGATATGGGGATGTTTCTCATACTACGGTTTTGGGCCTATTTCTCGCATACCAGGGATCATGGATCAGTTTGAATACATCAGAATACTTGAAGAGGTCATGCTGCCTTATGCTGAAGAGGAAATGCCCTTGAAATGGGTGTTCCAACAAGACAACAACCCCAAACACACCAGTAAACGTGCAACATCTTGGTTCCAGACCAACAAGATTGACGTTATGGAGTGGCCAGCCCAATCCCCGGATCTTCATCCAATAGAAAACTTGTGGGGTGACATCAAAAATGCAGTTTCTGAGGCAAAACCAAGAAATAGAGAAGAACTGTGGAATGTCATCCAATCATCCTGGGCTGGAATACCTGATCACAGGGGCCAGAAGTTGGGTGACTCCATGCAACACAGATGTACAGCAGTTCTCAGAAACAGTGCGACTACAACCAAATATTCATTAAGTGATTCAAAGAAAAGCAAAATCTTCAAACATTTTTCAGTTTATATAGTGAATGTTTGAGTTTGTAAAGAAGAATACAAACACTGCTATTTTTTTGAACAGTCTAATATTCACTTTTCTTCAATGTTTTTAGAGGAACAACACAAATTTTATATATTTTTCTTCATGTTTTGATTTGGAATAGAATGTGTAGTGTTCCCAATGCATTTGTGTGGATGGAAATAAAAGCTATTAGAAGGATTTTGAGCTTTATTCACTTTTTTCAACACACTGCTATTATTTTGAACACAACTGTATGTGGAAGCTGCAACGCCTTTGCCAAGACTGCTCTGTATACTGCGGTCCTAACTCTACATTTGAGAGTCTCCAAGATGGAAAATATATAGCAGTGGACAAATGCCTGAAGGGAGCCCTCTCCTCCTTAACCACTTCAAGTCCGGACACTTTCGCCCCTTTCCAGTCCAGGCCAATTTTCAGCTTTCAGCACTATCACACTTTGAGTGACAATTACTCATGCAACACTGTACCCATATAAAATTTTTATCGTTTTTGAGACCAATGGAGCTTTCTTTTGGTGTTATTTAATCCTCACTGGGTTTTTCATTTTTCGCTATATAAATGAAAAAATACAAAAAATGTAAAAAATAAATACTTTTTTTGCTTAGTTTTTGTTTTTGTTAAAATTTTGTAAATAAATAATCTTTCTTAACCTCCCTGGCGGTATTCCCGAGTGTAGCTCGGGGTAAAATGTCAGTACCAAAAGCGGTAACCCCGAGCTACACTCGGGCTTACCATGCGGCGCTGCATAGGGAGTCCCTGCAGCACTTACCTTGTCCTTCGCTCCCGCGATGTGTCCCCTGCAGCGTCCCCGGCCATCTCCTCCGGCTGATGCCGGCATCCGGCTTCTGTGTTCCGGTCCCTGTGACGTCGGGACGTACGGGCGCCGGCAGCGGCGGGAAATTTCAAAATTTAAAAAAAAGTCATTTTTTAAAAAACGATTTTACATAGTAAAACATTGCTGTTTCAACCCATTTCACATACATTTTGTCCCGAGTGCTCTGTCCTGTCCCCTGTCTGCATTTTGAATGTTCTTTCTGCCTGGAAACTGAGAAATGTCCATGGCGTCCAAAAAGCGTCCCTTTAGGTCAAAAGCGGTTTTAGACCGGCTAGAGAACAGCGATAGTAAATCAGAACCACTTGCAGAATTGAGTGATAATGATTTGTGGGGAAATTCGTCATCAGACACTGAAAATGATTGTGCGACTTTGCTCAGCGATGTGCGAACTTGGCGCTATATTTCAAATTTCAGTGTTTTTGGTTTGATTATATTATTGAATTAAATGTATTATTATTATATTATTATTTTTTGATTATTAAATTATAATTTATGATTTTGTGTTTCAAAGTTTATCATACCCGGGATGTTTACTAGACTCTTGTTCGGACAGATTTCAGTGAGTTATTCCTAAAAATTACAGGCCTACAATAAAAAAGCAACATATTTCCATGCAAAATAATGGTACCGCTTTCAGCACCAAAAATCTGAAATAATCAGACCGCCAGGGAGGTTAATAAATGTAGGCCAAAATGTATATTCTGCTAAATTTTTAAAAATATTATTTAGTCTGTGTGAGAGTCTACAAACTATGGGATATATATATATACAGTATTTGAAAATTGATAAGTTGAGACCCTAAAATACTGGAAGCTGCTATGGGGTATGGCAGTGATCAGAACGCTGGTATGGGGTATGGCAGTGATCAGGTCGCTGGTATGGTATATAGCGGTCATCAGGATACTGACATGGGCTATAACGGTGATCAGGGTGCTGTTATGGTGTATGGCTTTTATCAGGGTGCTGGTATGGCATATGGAAGTGATTAGGGAACTGGCATGGAGTATGGCAGTGATCAGGGCACTGATATGGGATATGGTGTGATCAGGTGCTGGTATGGCATATGGAGGTGATCAGGGCGCTGGTATGGTGTATGGCAGTGATCAGGGTGCTGGTATAGTGTATGGTAGTGATCAGGTGCTGGTATGGTGTATGGCAGTGATCAGGGCACTAGTATGGGTTATGGTAGTGATCAGGTGCTGGTATGGCATATGGCGGTGATCAGGGCGCTGGTATGGTGTATGGCAGAGATCAGGGTGCTGGTATGGCATATGGCAGTGATCAGGGTGCTGGTATGGTGTATGGCAGAGATCAGGGTGCTGGTATGGTGTATGGCAATGATCAGGGAGCTGGTATGGGGTATGGCGGTGATCAGGGCGCTGGTATGGCAGTGATCAGGGCACTGGTATGGGATATGGTAGTGATCAGGTGCTGGTATGGCATATGGCGGTGATCAGGGCGCTGGTATGGTGTATGGCAGAGATCAGGGCACTGGTATGGGATATGGTAGTGATCAGGTGCTGGTATGGCATATGACAGTGATCAGGGCGCTGGTATGGGATATGGTAGTGATCAGGTGCTGGTATGGCATATGGCGGTGATCAGGGCGCTGGTATGGTGTATGGCAGAGATCAGGGCACTGGTATGGGATATGGTAGTGATCAGGTGCTGGTATGGCATATGACAGTGATCAGGGCGCTGGTATGGGATATGGTAGTGATCAGGTGCTGGTATGGTGTATGGCGGTGATCAGGGCACTGGTATGGTGTATGGCAGAGATCAGGGTGCTGGTATGGTGTAAGGCGGTGATCAGGGCACTGGTATGGTGTATGGCAGAGATCAGGGTGCTGGTATGGGGTATGGCAGAGATCAGGGTGCTGGTATGGGGTATGGCAGATATCAGGGTGCTGGTATGGGGTATGGCAGAGATCAGGGTGCTGGTATGGGGTATGGCAGAGATCAGGGTGCTGGTTTGGGGTATGGCAGAGATCAGGGTGCTGGTATGGTGGTGTTCTTATCAGCATTGGTGACTTTGGGACAGGTGACAGGTGCTGGCTACATTGTTTATTATTACTACACTGGGGCAGTGATCAGGGACACTGGGGTGGCTGGCACTGAAGCCTGTGAGTGTGCATGCAGGCAGTGTAAATTAACAGGCTGCAGCAACGGTTCTCTCTGCTCTCACAGCCAATCTGTGTGAGAGAACTGATCTTTACTTTCGGTTTGGTATGTTTACTATGTGATTGCTGTAATTGGACTCAGCAATTATATGGTAAAACACCATGTGATCACCGGACACAGCAGTAATGTGATCTGCTGTGTCCAGGTGACAAACGGATCACCATATTCTGGGTGCACACTCTGTGAGCCACACAGGAGCCGCTCATGTGGGTTGACATACAGGTACGTTAACCCGCATTGGCATTGCTTCCAGCCCACCATTTATGGGCTGTGGGTGAATGGAAAGTGATTAAAAGGCCAGGGAAACACCCAGCAAGCACACGATGGCAGCTGGAGGCATTCAATGTGTCCCCATGCCAAATCAAGTGAACAAGCTTTAAAAAATGATGGCAACCACCCTAATTTATAACTAGCCTTTAAAGTAAGGTGCACATGGAGGTGCTTTGTGATGAGCTGCAGAGCTAGTTATAATTGGGTGGTTGATATCTTTTTGTATAATTTGCTTGCTGGATTTGGTGTGGGGACACATTAGATGTCTTCAGCTGCCATTTTGCTTTTGCTGGATCTCCCTGGGTCCAGTATTCCTGTGTCTTTTAGGACGAGTGGGCTCCCTTAAGGCATACCTGCCTTTAATTTATCCACTGCTATATATGCTCCAACTTGGAGACCCTCAAATTTAGAGTTAGGACCTCAGTATACAGAGGAGCAATGATGAGGCACTGCAGCTTCCACATGTGCAAATGTGTGCAACTAAACCCTCTGTTATTACCGTGAATTGCTGAACAAGGTCAGCTTGGGTTTTTTGCAGGCTAGCTGATAAGCATGCTGGGAATTTTTTTCCTTGCTTATGTTGAGGATCAGAGTTATATTGTGTGCAGATGCCTAACAGATTTGCCTTTGGGATGGTTTTGAGCACCTTCTACCCTGGGGCGGACTGACAACTCATGGGGCCCCCCGGGCAATAGGGAAACATGGGGCCCCTGTGTCCTTGCCCAAACTCAAAAAAACCTATGAAAAAGGTACCAGGGGCATCTCATGGGGCCCCCTACTGACCCCGGGCCCTCGGGCAGTGACCAAGTTTCCAAATGGTCAGTCCGCCCCTGCTTCTACCTTTACATCGACTTGCACTGGGATGAGAAACAAATACCTGTGTTCAAAATCCCTTAGGCCTCATTCACACGGGGCGTACTATAGCTTTGTTCCTATGTGAGGGTCGTGTTTATTCACACAGGGATACACAAGTGTTGTGTGCATCCCATGTGCAGGCAGTCAGTCCCACTAAAGTCAATTGGGATGCAGTGACTGTATGGACACAGCCACTGCTCCCAATTTGACATCCTTGTGTGTGAATGCAGACAGTGTGAGCCCAGGGACACACATCCGCACTCACACGGATGTCAAATTGGGAGCAGCAGCTGTGTCTGTGCAGCCACTTGACTTGAATGAGATTGCCTACATGAGGATGCATCTACAGGTAAAAATGGCCCTTGCACGGGCTATAGTACACTCCTTGTGAATGAAGCCCTAAAGGAGAACTAAACCCAAAAACAAAAATTGATTCATGAAGTAAAGAAGACAATGCAGGGATTTAACTGAGCTTCCTATGCTACTATAATGGCACAACCCAACCTGCCATTACACCTTCTAGGCCTACAGTCTCCTTATCTATCATGGAGACACAAATGGACACTGAGACCTGGGACAGAACATACACTGGCTTTGCTGTGCGTATGGCTTCTTATAACTACCTACATAACTAATTTAAGGACCAAGGCAGACCATCAGATATGGACCTGATCAGGTGTGATTTTGATAAAATCAGAACCCAGTTATCTGCCGCAGAGGAATGTATGGGGATTGTGGATGACAGTCAGGGAAGACACAGTTACACTCCATATACAGTTGCAAGAAAAAGTATGTGAACCCCTTGGGATTACGTGGCGTTTTGCATGAATTGGGCATAAAATGTGCTCTGAACGTCATCTAAGTCAACAATAGAAGAACACAGTCTGCTGAACATAATACTACACAAACATTAGATGTTGCCATGGTTTAATTGCACATAACATGTAAACATTCACAGTGCAGGGAGGAAAAAGTATGTGAGGCCCTAGCTTACTGACTTCTCCCAGAGCTAATTGGAGCCAGGAGTGAGCCAACCTTGACTCCAATCAGTGTGATGATATTGGATGTGTTGCTGACAGCTGTCCAGCCCTTAAAAAACACACACCTGTTTTGGGTTTACTGGTTTCAAGAAGCACTGTCTGATGTGAACCATGCCTCACAGAAAAGAGCTCTCAGAAGACCTACGATCAAGAATTGTTGACTTGCATGAAGCTGGAAAGGGTGTCAGGGATCCCGGCCGCTCGGCATCGCGCGCGTGCGCAGATCGCCGATTCTTCCTGGCCGGCGAACACAGAGATCGCGGCGGCAGCCGCGCATGTGCAGTAGCAATCGCGGCCGCACCAATGGAAACACAGGGCGCCCTATTTAAATCTGCCCTGTGCATTTCCAAAGTGCCGCAAGGTCTTGTTCCTGTTCCTGTGTCCCTGCTAGTACGTTTCCTTGTTGCCAAACTCTGCCTGTTCTGATTACTCTGACCCTCTCCTGCTCTGACCCGGGCTCGTTCCTGACCATCCCTCTGCCTGACCCTCGGTACCACGCTGCCCGCTACCTGCTGAACCTGGCTTGTGACCCCGACCATTCTCCGCTTGCTCCCCCTGTACCACGCTGCCCGCACGATACCGACCCGGCTAGTCTGACCTTGCTCACTCCTAGCAGTCGTCCATCCATCCCGCTCGGATCGGGATCTGTCATCCCATCCATCCCGCTCGGATCGGGGTCTGTCATCCCCTTCACAGCAGACTCATCCCGGGCACATACCCTCAGCGGGACCCCTCTGCCACCGCCGGGGGTGCCCAGGGACGCGACCTGGTTCCGGTCTTGCACCAAGTCCATCCCCACCATCAGGGGATCTGGTGAAAAGGCAGACTGGGACTTAGATTCCGCGTCCTGGGAAACCCCGTGCTGTGGACCACTAGAGATCCCGTTGGGCGGAGCCTGACAAAGGGTTACAAAAGTATCTCCAAAAGCCTGGATGTTCATGTGTCCACGGTAAGACAGACTGTCTACAAATGGAGAAAGTTTAGCACTGTTGCTACTCTCCCTAGGCGCGGTCGTCCTGTAAAAATGACTGCAAGAGCACAGCGCAGAATGCTGCATGAGGTAAAGAAGAATCCCAGAGTGTCAGCTAAAGACCTACAGAAATCTCTGGCACATGCTAACATTTTTGTTGACACATCTACAATAAGGAAAACATTAAACAAGAATGGAGTACATGGGAGGGCACCACGGAGGAAGCCATTGCTGTCCAAAAAGAATATTGAAGCACGTTGAAGTTTGCAAAAGAGCACCTGGATGTTCCACAGCACTACTGGCAAAATATACTGTGGACAGATGAAACCAAGATTGAGTTGTTTGGGAAGAACACACAACACTATGTGTGGAGAAAAAAAGGCACAGCACACCAACATCAAAACCTCATCCCCACTGTAAAACATGGCGGAGGGAGCATCATGGTTTGGGGCTGCTTTGCTGCCTCAGGGCCTGGACGGATTGTTGTCATTGATGGGAAAATGAATTCCAGAGTTTATCAAGACATTTTGCAGGAAAACGTACGACCATCTGTCCGCCAACTGAAGCTCCGCAGAGGATGGGTGATGCAACAGGACAATGACCCAAAGCATACAAGTAATTCAACAAAACAATGGCTGCAACAGCATAGAATACGCCTTCTGGAGTGGCCCAGTCAGAGTCCTGACCTCAACCCGATTGAAATGCTGTGGCATGACCTTAAGAGAGCGATTCACACCAGACATCCCAAGAATATTGCTACACTGAAACAGTTTTGTGCAGAGGAGTGGTCCAAAATGACTCCAGATCATTGTGCAGGTCTGATCTGCAACTACAGGAAACAATTGGTTGAGGTTATTGCTGCCAAAGGAGGGTCAACCAGTTATTGAGTCCTAAGGTTCACATACTTTTTCCTCCCTGAACTGTGAATGTTTACATGTTATGTGCAATTAAACCATGGCAACATCTAATGTTTGTGTAGTATTATGTTCAGCAGACTGTGTTCTTCTATTGTTGTGACTTAGATGACGTTCAGAGCACATTTTATGCCCAATTCATGCAAAACTCCACATAATCCCAAGGGGTTCACATACTTTTTCTTGCAAGTGTACACTATCTGTTAAGGTAAGATCCCTCTAGACTAAAACTGAGGACGCTGAGAACAGTAATAGATGGAGCAATCTCTGCATTTTTCTGCCTTAAACAGATTGCAAAGCAGGACAGAGACGGCAAGATAAAGATAGGCGTTTGAAAAAGGCGCCATGAAAAAATTCACCCCATTAATCTTGTGAAGAACCTGTAATAGCAGACTGGAAATCATTGGGTCAAGCCTACCCTGTTCCTGTTGGAAATCAGCATCATGACTACTTAATTATTCCTCAAAAAGTGTAAGCCAGTGCTAATCCCTGGATAGCATTTACCTGGTGTATTCATCCTTCCGGGTCCTACTCATCATTGTGTCTGTGGATATACTATTCCTTTAAACTATTTCCAAACCTTGGCTTGTGAGTACATTTATGGTTTTATTCATTTGAAATAAACCCCCCTGGCATAATGCACTAGGCCATTGTGCCTTCTTTTCTTGTTTTTTCATAGTGGGCTTCTGAATATCCCCTGGCCAGTGGAAGGCAGCAAGGTCATTCAGGTTCTTGGGTTGTGTTTTTGAACATTTAAACAAATTGATTGACTGGATTCTCCACACTCATGCGCAGGAGATTATGTACATGTGTATTGGTAAGAAGTACCCTCTCACAGATAGCTATAACATCAATGATGTCAGTGGGAACTTATCTGAGAGGAAGAAATCACTCATTGCTCAAAGAATGCCTAACAACCTCTGTAGGAACCCTGGTGTAGAAGGATGAGACTCTGTTGACTTTACTGAGCAGCTGCTCAGAATGCTTTTTTCTTAATACGGCCTACTCAAAATTCTTTGCTGTTGAGTGGTTCCATTGTATGCCAACACAGTGTGGCCCTTCCAGTGTGCCGCCATGCACCTTTAGAATGAAACTGCTGAACTTTCTTGACAATGGCATGAAACGTGCCAAACTTTAGGCACTGAAAAGTACTGGTCTGTCTCAACAATATATGTATATCCACAAAACAGACCACTGATGGAACTAGTAGACAGGTCTGACAAACAGTGCTTTACAGTAAATATGACCCTTCATGTCCATGGCACAACCCACTGTAACTATATGTCTGGGGTAAAACTGTTCATTAAAACAGCAAGTGTTGAACAAAGAGCAGATATAACATATTGTGCTTGGTGCTTTCATTCAATCTGAACCTTGTCTACACTGCAGATGGCTGCAATTAGAAATGCTAGGATGGTGTTTTTCAAAATGATTTCTTAACCAGTTAAGGCATTGAGACATGGATGCTTGGGTTAGTTTGCTTTGACCATTAAAAATTAATTCAATAGCATTTTCAGATTGTGGTGCATTTTGCAATTTAAGTCATCACTGAGCTTAGTCAATGAGGTGAAGCTCTGCTGAGTTCCATCATGTGCAAGCAAAAATGCTATTGTTTTTTTTTTTCCTTGCACCTGATTGGGTATTTATTGTAAAGTGAAGCTTTGCTGCATTCACTAAACACTGGGGCAAATTCCCTTGCAAAGTGAACAACCTATTTTCTTTTATTAAAACAACCCCATTGAGTGGATAATGAAGATCACAGATAGCTATAGCATCAGTGGTTTCAGTGGGAATTTATCTGAGAGCCAGAAATTGCTCAAAGAACTCCTAACAACCTCTGAAGCAACCTTGGTTGAGAAACCCTGGTGTAGAAGGATGAGACCCTGTTGACTTTACTGAGCAGCTGCCCAGAACGTTTTTTTCTTAACACAGCCTACTCAAAATTTTTTGCTGTTGACTGGTTCCATTGTATGCCGAAAAGTCCTGGATTCTTTCTTAGATACACAGCATATAACTGGATACTAACATTTATAGGTAAAGTTGATCCAGGGAATATCCGATAGCCTCTCGGGGGATCAGGAAGGAATTTTTTTCCCAGCAGCAGCAAGTTGGATCATTCTTTGCTGGGCTTTTTGCCTTCCTCTGGATCAACTGTGGGTATAGGATTATAACTTTTTTTTTTTTTTATGGTTGAACTGGATGGACTTTGTCTTTTTTCAGCCAGACTAACTTCTGCTGTGCCACCATGTACCTTTATAATTAAACTGTTGAACCTTCCTGACAATGGCAGGACACAGTGCTGAAATGTTGGCACTGAAAAGTACTGGTCTGTCTCAACAATATGTGTATATCCACAAAACACAGACCGTTGATGGAACTAGGTATGAAAAACAGTGCTTTACAGCAAATATGACCCTTCATATCCATGGCACAACCAACTGTAAATATATGTCTGGGGTAAAACTGTTCATTAAAACAGCAAGTGTTGAACAAAGAGCAGATATAACATATTGTGCTCGGTGCTTTCATTCAGTCTGAACCTTGTCTACACTGCAGATCTGTTCAGTAAATGTACATTAATTAGAAATTGTGCGACTGGCATTACATACAATTATTCCTGTTGCAGACTATGATGGCTTCATTTATATTCCTGAATAAAACATGAAATACCTTTAATGAGAAATGGATGTACTTGTCAGCAGGGAGCAGTAGTGATAATGTTACTGGGTGAGATATCACAAATGAAGACATTATACAAGTAGCTCCAATTTTATAGAAAAATTATAGCTGTGAGATAAAGCAGGTCCTCTTCAGAGACTTCATTCTGATTCTACTTTATAGAAAAAAAATGTTTTTAGATAATCCAAATGCACTTTAGAGAGCAGACTGAGCAACTACATAGAAGAATGTACTTACATGGCATTACAGCTTCACTGATGAAGACTAAGAATACTGAACCTACCCTTTTTTTCTTATTTTTTTTAATTTTCATAAACGCATATGCAATTTGATATGCCGAGATGCTAGACGCAATTAAAGTACATGTAAACGAAAAAATGTTTAAATGCGCTAGTAAATTTCTCTGCCTCTGAAAAGTGACCTGAAGTTGATTTGATGCCTCCTCACCACCTGTTTTAACTCCATAAATGCTGCACCAATTGCATGAAGTTGCAGGGTGATTGGGGCATGTCATCATTTCCTTGAATAGGTTGCGTTTGGTGGTAGTAGTGAGAACTTGCTTGACCGATCGCATTATGTTTTGGTTGTAACATGACAATGTGGAAAATTTCAAGGAGTATGAATACTTTTTCAAGGCACTGTAACTCAACACCAAGTTCACTATATGGACCATCTATATATTTATACATGGTGATCATATCCCCACTTAATCTCCTCAAGAGAGAATAAATTCAGTTCCTCAAATCTTTCCTCATAGCTGAGCTCCTCCATGCCTCTTATCAGTTTGGTTGCCCTTCTCTGCACTTTCTCCAGTTCTCCGATATCTTTGTTGTGAATTGGTGACCAAAACTGAACTGCATATTCCAGATGAAGTCTAATGATTTGTACCGGGAAAAATGATATTTCTCTCCTTTTCTGGGGTCTATACCTCCTTTAATCTCAGGACAAATAAAAATTCTATTGCAGAGGATGCCTAAAATCTGACTTGTAAAATGAATTCAGTGACCAACATCCAAGAATTGGTAAGCAGCAATATACTACAATTTTGTTTTGGGTTTAATACCAATTTAAGATTAGGCCCAACAAATATTGAAGTTATGGAAATGTATGTTCTATATTTATAATAAGTACACAGTCAACTGATCTTCTAAACCAGGGGTGTCCAGCCCACGGGGGCTATTAATGCGTCCCAACACAAAATTGTAAATGTATTTAAAAATGTTTTTTTTTCAAAAATGCGTTTACACTTAGTAAACACATGCAGCCGAAGAAAAATGTATCAAATATCGCAACAATTTTATGTTGCCCTCTTTTATCCACTTCAGCTCCAGTTTTTACCCCCTTCATGACCAGGCATTTTTTGCCATGTGCTACTTTAATTGGTAATTGTGCCATGATGCAATGCTGTACCCAAACAACAATTTTATATATTTTTTTTTTTCACACAAATAGAGATTTCTTTTGGTGGTATTTGATCAACACTGGCTTTAGTTTTTATTATATCAATAAAAAAAAGACTGAAAAAATTGTACTTTCTGCTATACAGCATATCCTATAACAAAAATGCTAAAAATCATATTTCTTCACAAATTTAGGCCAAAATGTATTCTGCTACATGACTTTGGTCCCAAAAAGTGTATATTGATTGGTTTGCATGAAAGTTGTAGCTATGTAGCGATTGAGCAATGTTATACTGTATACAGTGGAATTTTTATTTATTTGTATACTAGCAATGGATCAGATGAATTATAGTTGGACTGTGCTAGTGTGGTGGGCAACCTGGCACTAACTGACACTGGATGGGACCTGACTAACTGACACTGACATTGTTGGGAATACAACAGCATGTACTATATAGTATTGTGTGTTAATATCACTTGACCAGTAGATGGCACTGTACACTAAGGTTACTAGTTGTGCATATGTGTAAAACTTGTTGGATCTCTCTTCTCTCTTCCTCTCTTCAAAAACCAAGATGTCTGCTGGAATGTACTCTGTATGTTTGCAACTTAAGCCACACAAGTAAAACAGTGTTCTGCCTCATCACAAGCTACCAGTGTCTTCTCTAACACATAACCAACAGACATCACCAGTGATACTAATACAGTGTTCAATAATAATACTAAACACTGTCACTGTACTAATGGCTGGGAAAGGGTTACATCTTGGGGTGATCGAGGGGTTAAGTGTGTGTCTAAAAAGTGTTTGAAATATGTGCATTATGTGCTGCTTTTTACTAAAAATCCCTTTGTTCCTTCTCCTTGCTTTGCAGGAAAAAGAAAAAAAGAGATTGTTCCCTCTGTACAGAGCCCTGTGTTGATTGTTAACACAGGGCTCTGGGCTGTGAGTGGACACAGCCGATCAGCAGGTCCTGGCCATAAATCATGGGCTGAGACCTGCTGACAAAATCCTGATGTGTCTAATCACAGCGGGAGGTGTCGGGCGTGGGCGCGCACGCCCTGTACCCGGAAAAGGTCAGCGGAGTACATAGAACATTGCGGCTGGGCTGTCCTGATGTGGTTATATTAACCACTTTCCCTCCTGTGGATTTCCCCCCCTTCCTGACCAGGCCATTTTTTCGTTACGGCTCTGCATTACTTTAACTGATAATTGCGCGGTCATGCAACGCTGCACCCAAATTAAATTTACGTCCTTTTCTCCCACGAAAAGAGCTTTCTTTCAGTGGTATTTGATCACCTGTGCATTTTTTATTTTTTTGTGCTAATAAAAAAAAAAGCCCAACAATTTTGAGAAAAAAAACAATATTTTTGACTTTTTGCTATAAAACATGTCCAGTAAAAAAAAATTTAAAAAATCAAATTTCGTCATAAATTTAGGCCAAAAGTTATTCTGCTCCATGTTTTTTGGTAAAAAAAAATCCCAGTACGTGTAAATTAATTGGTTTACGTGAAAGTTATAGCGTGTACAAATGGCAATATATATATACTGGGATTTTTATTATTTGTTTACTAGTAATGGCGGTGATCAGCGGGACTGCGGCGGGCATTTTGACACTTGGGGGAAACTGACTTCCCCAGTGACAGCAATACAGTGATCAGTGCTAACAAAAAAGCACTGACACCGTACTAATGGCACTGGGCAGGAAGGGGTTAACATGTGGGGCGATCAAAAGGTCAACAGTGTGATGTTTTACTAGGGGCTGTGTGTGTGTGCTTCACTGTAAGCACACTGCTTTGCATGGCAGTGCTGTGCACAGCCATGCAAAGCAGTGTGCAGGAGCTGACAAGGGAGAGAACTAGTAAAAACTCTGCACAATACCACCTCTACCAATAAAAAACCTACCCAAAAAAGAAAAGTCAAAAACTTTCACCCTTGAAAGTCAACGTTTTTTTCTCTTTCTTTTCATGTGTGATTTGTGTGCACATGTTATGCAGTTTGCATGATAGACGATCTATGGCACTTTATCATTTTATGTAAAAGGAAATACAATATTTTAAGTTTATATTTTTTTGAGGTACACGAAGATTCGGGATAAGTTACGTTTGGATCATCTTAAGAAAGACATTATTTGGTTTGGAGGTGGAAAAGACACTAATATTTAGAGACTTTTTGGACATTTATTATTTGGGACACTTATTATTGAGCAATTTATCTATTATTTATTGATTTATGAATTTATTGAAATTGGGATAGTCTAGTCACAAAGAATAGTACGGTAATATGTATTTATTTATTTCAGGTACTTATATAGTGCAGTCAATTTACGCAGTGCTTTACATATACAGTTGCAAGAAAAAGTATGTGAACCCCTTGGGATTACGTGGAGTTTTGCATGAATTGGGCATGAAATGTGCTCTGAACGTCATCTAAGTCACAACAATAGAAGAACACAGTCTGCTGAACATAATACTACACAAACATTAGATGTTGCCATGGTTTAATTGCACATAACATGTAAACATTCACAGTGCAGGGAGGAAAAAGTATGTGAACCTTTGGACTTAATAACTGGTTGACCCTCCTTTGGCAGCAATAACCTCAACCAAACGTTTCCTGTAGTTGCAGATCAGACCTGCACAACGATCTGGAGTCATTTTGGACCACTCCTCTTCACAAAACTGTTTCAGTGTAGCAATATTCTAGATTGTAGATTGTATTCCTAGATTGTAAGCTCGAAAGAGCGGGGCCCTTGAACCCCTCGTGTATTGTATTGTTACTGTCTTGTCTCATGTTTGTCCCCCTTGCTATTGTACAGTGCTGAGCAAACCCTTTGGCGCTATATAAATACTGTATAATAATATTGTACATTCACATCAGTCCCTAACCTCAAGGGGTGTACAATCTAAGGTCCCTAACTCCCATTCATACATACACATACTAGGGACAATTTAGACAGGATCCAATTAACCTAACAGCATGTCTTTGGAGTGTGGGAGGAAACCGGAGTACCCGGAGGAAACCCACGCAGACACAGGGAGAACATGCAAACTCCAAGCAGGTGGTGCTGTGGTTGGGATAAGGGAGAGAACTGTTTTCACCGTCGGAGATGCTCAACAATCACCGGGCGCCGGCGAGTAATCACTGGCCGGGACCCGTTGACTGACAGCCGTGGGCGAGAATAGCTGCACGGGTAGGGTGCGCGCCCCCTACCCAGAAATGCAAAATCACACACACACACACACACATATATATATATATATATATATATATATATAATATGTACATGATTTTGAGCACTCGTGTCGCCCTGTAACAATACTTCTGCTATAGGTCGGACGGGAAGTGGTTACAAAAAAATACAAAAAATGAAGTTTTATTACTCAGATAGGTACATTATTATTATGCAGTATTTATAAAGCGCCAATGGTTCGCTCAGCGCTGTACATTACAAAGGGGGACAGAACATGTGACAGAACAATACCAATACAATGCAAAACATGAGGGGCTGTAGTAACTTGTGATCTGCCCGACTTTTTTTTACTCATCATCTATCCTTATTGTTTGTGTATTTTATGTGTGGCCCGATGCAGACCAGGAAGGTTAAAAGGTTGCCCCCCCCCCCCTTGCCCTTAACATTTGGAAATGACTTGACGAGCTGTTGGTCTAATTTGGACTGACATCTAGACTCGGGGTTAATAAGTGTTGATCTGGAAGCATTGCAGTAATGTTTTTTTTTTACCTCTATTAATCCCACACTCACTTCCTCCAGTAAAATGATCGGCCATCAATCTTCGGTTAGTGATCCTTGTCATTATTTTATATGGGAAGATGGGACGCCAACTTGTACACAAACAGCGAAGCTGGTCTTCAGAAACTGACACGAGCTCCTCACTGCCTGATCAGCACACTATAAATCTGCACACTCCTTCCTGAAGGAACTCACACATGGAATTAAAAGTCTGATCCCTCAATAAACAGCCGAGTAATAACATCTCAGCCTATAAAACAGGGAGCCCAGTGGGCCAGCTTCTGCTCATCCCGGGCACATTATTCTCTCTCTTCGAGCTTGGGACAAAGTTTACCTGGATTCACTGTACCTCTGAGTCCTAAAATGTACAGCAGCGATATATAAAAAAAATAAAAAAGGACAAGTAAAATAAACCGTCTGCAGAAATAAAATCTGATGACTTCTGTCTTTTCTCGGAACATTTAGAACTTTTGATTTCATGCATGTGTCTTCTGCTGGATAAACTCGGTCAGACAGATTAGGAAGTTCTCGGGGTCTTGGTGTTGGTGTGGAGGTCATTGCTGTCTCCGTTATTATCCTGTGTTAGATTTACTTACAATTCAGGCAAGGTGCAGAGTGTACAGGAAAAGTTCCATTAATTGGGCGCCAACTCTTTGGAAACTTCATGAAAAATACAGTCAATTTAATACCTAAAACCCCAGATGGACAGTTATTTCTGGGACAAAATGCTGCAAAAATGAACTTATTCTCTTTCATTGGTCAGAATAACAAGGCCAGTTTAGGCTCCGTTCACATCTGAGCGTAGAGTTTTTATGCATTTTTTTGAGCGTTTTTTCGTGCGGTTTTATGTGCGTCTGCACGATTTGTTCTGGCGTTTTTGTATGAGCCAATAGAGAAAAATGTTATCTATGACATCAATCAGGTAACACAGTGGCTAAATGGTTAGCACTTCCGCCTGGCAGTACTAGGGTCGTTGGTTCGTATCCCAGCCAGGGGCGGACTGACCATTTGGAAACTCGGGCATTGCCTGAGGGCCCGGGGTCAGTAGGGGGCCCCATGAGATGCCCCTGGTACCTTTTTCATAGGCTTTTTTGATTTTGGGCAAGGACTCAGGGGCCCCATGATCCCCTATTGCCCGGGGGCCCCATGAGGTGTCAGTCCACCCCTGATCCCAGCCATGGCACCACCTGCCTGGAGTTTGCATGTTCTCCCTGTGCCTGTGTGGGTTTCATCCGGGTACTCCAGTTTCCTCCCAAACTCCAAAGACATGCTGGTAGGTTAATTGGCTCCTGTCTAAATTGGCCCTAGTATGTGTTTGTATGAATGTGAGTTAGGGACCTTAGATTGTACACCCCTTGAGGGTTAGGGACTGATGTGAATGTACAATATATGTAAAGCGCTGCGTAAATTGACTGCGCTATATAAGTACCTGAAATAAAATAAAATAATTGTTATATGTAAAAGGAAAAAACCTGCGCTACACCCAAAAAAATCAAGATACAAAACGAATGACAATGAATAAATAAATGTGTGAATGAATATAGTGAACTGCTGCTACTCTTTCCTTGAACACCAGAAACAATTGAGTACTGTCCGTGATACTTTTTTATTTGCATTAACATACAATTTTGAGGTCAAGCTTTCGGGGAGTGTCCCCTTCTTCAAGGTCCAAGCAGTGTACTGCTTGGACCTTGAAGAAGGGGACATTCCCCGAAAGCTTGTCCTCAAAATTGTATGTTAATGCAAATAAAAAAAGTATCACGGACAGTACCCAATTGTTTCTGTCGCAAATGCACTAATACGGCTACAATCACCTTGAACAACTGAAAAATACAAAACCTATATAAACGTGCTGTATGCTAAACACTCAAATGCAATATCTAAACATAATATATCCACAAAAAAATATAAATAAATAATATGGCACAAAGTATATTGCTAAAGTGCAATAAAAAGTCAAAATTCATAAAGTGAATAAACAAAAATCCAAATCCAAAATCCAGTAACGCAGTGCTATGTGCTGAAAAATCTTCCACCAAAAGTGTATAGGTGTCCACAAGTGCTTGAAACAACAGAAAGATCAGCCTCTTACCAGACACATTGATCTCCAATCAAGAGATCAAACGAGCAGACGTTCAGATCCAACAGTGATACCCATGTTAGCCATATCAAGGAGATGAATGAACAACTGCAGGTTCACCTCCACAGATTCATCATGACAAACAGCTCTCCACACCATGTAAGGAAAGGTTTAATACAGGAGAAGAAAACTTCATAGTGCAACCCGATAAACTAACAAAAGATTTATTAAAGTATTGCACTTACATAGATAAGGTGCATAAAGGCAGTATACAATCTAAAATTTCCGCCGGAACGTGATGACGTCACAGAATGCTCCACCCAGGGCCGGACTGACCATTTGGAATCTCGGGCACTGCCCGAGGGCCCGGAGTCAGTAGGGAGCCCCATGAGATGCCCCTGGTACCTTTTACATAGGCTTTTTTGAGTTTGGGCAAGGACACAGGGGCCCCATGATCCCCTATTGCCCAAAAGCCCCATGATTTGTCAGTCCGCCCATATATATGACATCAATTGTTGCCGTGCCAAAAAAATACTCTTGGTCGCATGACAAAATGAGCGATTTGCAGTTTCCCATGTATTTCTATGAGAAGGAAAACATGCCAAAAATGCATCAATCTGCCTGAATGGACCTACAAAAACTTTTTTGAGCTTCAGGCAATTTGGAGTGGAGATGTCAACCATCTCCATAGAGTAATATTGTTTTTTTTCTCCGAGCTTCAAAATGCTCAGGTGTGAATGGAGCCTAAAACAAACCTTTCACCAGTATCCAATAGCCGACCACAATATGTATATATACGTTGTGACTTGCAAGTGGTTTACCGGGGTTACGGCCGCAGCCATAGCCCCGGTATTTTTTTTTTCAGCTGGCGATTGTCTTTCTCATTAAATCGGTCCAAGCAGCTAATTAGCCATTGCTTTCAGAAGCAGCGGGAGGGGTCGTTCTCCCAACACCCCACCACCGCTCACCCAGTGTTCCTTGGGCTTACCACTTTTACCGACGAGCCCAGGAAACAATCCGACGGTTCACATGGCTGGCCATAGAGGTGAACAGAGACCAGATCATCTCTGATCACTTCTATGGTCTTGGAGGACCGATGTCATGACTTCCCTCTGGTCTGGGCTGGAAGTAAACAATTATTATTTTTTTTTTTTTACTCAAAAGATCTCCCCAATTTTTTTTTTGATCTTTTGCTTTAAAAGGTAGAGGAGAGATTTGGGGTCTCTCAAAAAAGAGGACCTGTCATGCATTATTTCTATTAAAAGGGATAATAGGAATAAAAGTGTTAAATTAAAAAAAAAAAATTTAAGCAACAGAGTAAAAAAAGAAAAAAAAGTAAGTGTCCCATCCCACCATTCTCACTCGCAGAAGCGAATGCATACGTGAGATACGCATGCACATGTAAACGTTGTTCGCAGCACACATGTGAGGTATCGCAGCGAGCGTTAGAGTGAGAGCAATAATTCTGGTGCTAGATCTCCTCTGTGACTCTAAACAGGTCAATTTTGAAAGTGTCACCTATGGAGATTTTTAAGTATAATAGTTTGTCGCATTCTACAAGCATGTGCAATTTTAAAGCGTGACATGTTGGGTATCTATGTATTCAGCATAACATCATATTTCTTATTGTATTTTATTGGGTTATATATTGTTTTTGTTTTTTTCTATTAAAGTGTTACTAAACCCACAACAGTAAAATCAGTCTGTATATGCATTAAAACATGCTTGTTATACTCACTGTGGAACCTAAGGGGTCAATCTTCTGCATTGTGTAAAAAGGATGTTTGATCCTGTCTTCTCTGCCCCTCTTCTTGTTCAAATGCCAACGCTGATGAGACAGACTGAACTGTGCCCTTCTGCACATGCTCAGTTTAGTGTGTATTGCTAGAGAGGTTTTTTTTTTTTCTTGGGAAAGTGCATGTGATCAGCACAGGGCCAATCAGCACTGTCCAGACAGGAGTCAGGGGATTTCCATCCTCCTAGAGAAAACTCCTCCTACAAGTGTTAATCAGTGCCCAGCTGAAGTCACAAGACTGCTAAATACTGCTGATGAGAAAAGGTATTTAGCAGTTTATATTTACTAAAATAATTGCATTTCCATGTTGTGTGTACTGTGGGAGACCAGATATAGTGAATGCAGGGTCTGGGGAGACCAGATATAGTGAATGCAGGGTCCGGGGAGACCAGATATAGTGAATGCAGGGTCCGGGGAGACCAGATATAGTGAATGAGGGGTCCGGGGAGACCAGATATAGTGAATGCAGGGTCCGGGGAGACCAGATATAGTGAATGAGGGGTCCGGGGAGACTGGATATAATGAATGTAGGGTCCGGGGAGACCGGATATAGTGAATGCAGGGTCCGGGGAGACTGGATATAATGAATGCAGGGTCCGGGGAGAGCAGATATAGTGAATGCAGGGTCCGGGGGGACCAGATATAGTGAATGCAGGGTCCGGGGAGACCAGATATAGTGAATGCAGGGTCCGGGGAGACCAGATATAGTGAATGCAGGGTCCGGGGGGACCAGATATAGTGAATGCAGGGTCCAGGGTTTAGTAACACTTTAATTAAGTGTATTTAAAAAAAAATTGCCATTGTATTCTCTAGGGTCTCTATGTGTGTGTACATATATATATATATATGTTTGGGAGTTCTAAGTAATTTTCTAGCAAAAAATACAGTTTTTTTTTACTAAACAAGAAATGCCAGAAAAGGTTTAGTCTTCAGGTGGGTATACACGATATTACTATTAGGGCCAGTTCACATTATCACATTCCTGCTATGCAATTTTGACAAGTGATTTTTCACGTGATTCTGCATAGGACAGCACTTTCAAAGGAATGGGTTGCCCTATGCTCGTTTGTCGCCTAGAAAGAAGGTCCTGCTCCTTTTCAGGTGACAAGCTCCACGCGATTTGTGATGGTGCGGTTTGCCGCATGATCCTGTTCCATGACAATCACAGCAGAATTGCATTGTGTTTCAAGGCCCATTGAAGGATAATGGCACCCGAATGCATGCAGTGTGTTGTGCTGTAATTGCCACGTGATTTGGCTGCGAAACTCCAAACCAAAAGTGTAATATGCTGCAGCTTACCAATCATTAGATATGGTGGCTGCGTTAGTTTTCTCTTTTTAGGCTTTTCCCCCTCTTTTATCACCTGGTGATCCAGCCAGTAACACACCTTCTGTATTAGAGCACCCCCACTCTGGATGAAGGAGCACAGGGGGCACCTGTGAACAGCAGCATTGTTAGTCTGAGGGGAGGGAAGTGTTAGATGTACTAGCAGATTTAAATACGCTAACAAATTGAAGCCTAGACCCAGCTTACACTTTATAAGCATTTACAGCAGGTTTGTCTCAACTCTGTAACCTATACAGTATATCCGAGGAAAAAACAGGTCCAGCAGTCCAAGGAATTGAAATCCCTGCTCTTCTCCCTCCTTTCCATGCAATGTATTGGGGATGGACCAGATCAATTCACTGTGACGGTGAGAAGAGAAGATGAAGGATAACAGGAATTTCAAATCCTAGGACAGCTGGACTGGCTGTGGGGGTGGTGACAATTCAGTAACCCCAGAGGTAAGTACAGTTGGAACCGAGAGGGTGTCTGGTACATTTTTCCCGTAAAGGTGAACTATCACTTTAAACACTGGCCTCATATGATACACAGAGATGAAACAAATCTACCTACATAGGTTGTACCTGTTTATCTGCAGTATTCGGTTTTCTACAGCTATTCAAAGTACATGCTGTAATTTATAAAGCTTACCTGAGCTTTCAGAAATCAGGAGGTGGGGAGCTGAAAGCGTTACTAAACCCACAACAGTAAAATCAGTCTGTATATGCAGTAAAGTATGCATGTTATGCTCACTGTGGAACCTAAGGGGTTATTCCTCTGCATTGTGTAAAAAGGCTTTTTGATCCTTCCCTTCTTCTACTGTCCCCAATCCATCTGCTGAATGTACAGAGCTCTAGGCGTTACTCTGCACATGCTCAGTTTAGTGTGTATGGCCAGAGAGTTTTTTTTCCCTTTGAGAGGGTGCATGTGATCAGCACAAGGCCAATCAGCACTGTCCAGACAGAGGGTCAGGGGTTATGCAGCCTCAAAGGACAGTCAGAGCAGAATGAAAACTCCTCCTACAAGTGCTCATCTGGACACTGATAGAACTCACAAGACTGCTCTAAACTACTGATGAGAAAAGGTATTTAGCAGTTTGTATTTATTAAAAGAATTGCATTTCCATGTTCTGTGTACTGTGGGTGACCAGATTGGATGGAAGGGACACCCCCCACCCTTCACCCAGGGGTGTATTTACCACAAGGCAATCAAGGCATTTGCCTAGGGCGGCATTTTTCAGGGGGGCAGCACCACAACCCGAAAGAAGGGACACACACAGCAGGTGCGATCAGAGAGGCTGTGTGCTGCTTGTTAGTGTATGCAGAGCCTGACTCTTGTTCTCAGGGTGAGTGTCTTTTCTCTTGCTGGGGTGGGGGGTTTCCAGTGTATGGGGGGCTGTCATAGTGGAAGGCTCTCTTGGGTGAGGGTGGGGGTTGGGGGGGGGCTGGGTTGTTGTTGGTCAATGTCAAGCTCTCTTCATGGGGGAGGAGGGTATTGGTCAGTGTTGGGATCTCTCTGTGAGGGAGGGGAGCCGATTTTTCTGATTCCTAGGGCAGCACGAAACATAAATACACCACTGCCCCCACTCCCTGCATACAGCTCACATGAAAAGAGCTGAGGCTGTCAATCACGGGCTGTGTGTTGGAGCTCCATCCCGTTACCTTTTTTACCTCTTGAAGTCAGGAAAACATGTCAAAAACAAGTGAAAATAAGAGAAGAACAAGGCAGCAGATGTAAATGATACTTAGTTTTCTGGATTGAAACAAGTACACACTATAGAGGGATATGCTTTGGTCATATTTCGTGTCTGAGGTTTACAACCACTTAAATTCCATTCAAAATAAACGTGTCTCTTTATTTTTGTTTTTTTAATTGATGCATCTTTTGTGCTATCCCACTAAAAAAACAAAAAAAGTGGCAGACTTTTCCAATTTTCATAGTTTGACATTCATGGGCTAGAGCTGGACCGTGTAACATTATCCGTTTATTCCATGTATGTGTTGGTCTGGAATTCACGTCCTTCTGCTTTCCCTCCGTAACAAGTCGTTCCAGAAAACTCCACTTTGTTACTTTCCTTGCTAAGTATAATAGCAGCCGCAGAAAAAAGTATGACTCCGCCGGCCCATGAGAAACAATAAACTTTATTCTTTGCACTTTATTTCACACGCAGCCTTGTGAATTTCCCCCAGATATTAAGTTGTGGAATTTAGAATTCTTTTTATTGTAATTTATATGGGAGAGAGCTGCTTTCTCTAATAGCTACCTGTGGGAGCGGGAGCAGAGCATTAAAAATTAAACAGCTGAATGGAAGATTGCTTTGCAGTCGTACTTTTATGGACAGAAAATGTTTAATGACAGGTGGTCCTGGCATCGAGTTTTGGCCTTGGAGACACATCTCTCTTTATTTTATTTTTTAATTAACTTTTTATTTTCAATATTTTAGCTGGTTTCTGCTGATATGTATTTTTAAATGGTGTTTGAATGTACTTTTAAGAAGGAGAAGTCAGTGTACTTTTCTTTGCCCCTAGGGGGATGTCTGCTGCAGAACGAAAAATACAAATGACTTGTCACTGTGCCTTTACAGTACTGCAGGATGCAGGATCCAGCAAGAGAAACTTTACAAAAAGAGAATGTTTGCTGCTGCCCAGATCTTCCAAACTGTGTGTCCCCTGTGGTCAGTAATGTAGCATTTTCAGGCTTTCATAACTCATAATTGCCAATAGTAATAAACAGAAACATAGTGGTCAATGGGTGAATTCTGCTTACTCCAGAGGTCCCCTTTAGAATGGATAGGGTCAGCCACCTGCTTACAGGGATTCCCTTCCTCTGGATAATGGGTCAAACTTGAAATCTCCACTGGCTCTGAAAACTTAATGGCTTAGGAGGAGGTCACTTCCCAGTGTGGAGGGTCCGATCTCCCGCACAGTCCCCGGACACTGACCCCAGAGCGCTGTGGAGTGTGAGCTCCTGGGGTAAGTGTCCGGGGACTGTGCGAGAGATCGGACCCTCCACACTGGGACGTGACTGTCACGATCGCACGGTCGCCGCCACCAACAGGCGACAATCGCACGACCGCGACTAACAGTAATACGTCACACCCGTGGCGTCAGACCCCAGACCTTCTCACCAACTTGTGACCGAAGGACCGGCCGATCTAAAACCGCGGTGTGACGCACGTAACAAGGCCCCACCCAGCTGCACCCTGCACAGCGATTGTCCAGCTAATGGGCTACAATCGGTGCCTGTAGCCTGAATGCGCTTGTTACTGGGTCAGGTTAATTACGCAACTAACCCTCTACTGCCACCACCACTTTTGTCAGAGACTGGGAAACTTCCGTTATCAAATATACACTATAATGATTGAAAAGTCGCCTGTCCGATACGGTCACCGCAGGCCAATTGGGCAGGGAGTAAACAAACACAGTAGCGTCTCTTCAAAAGGCAGGAATTCGTGAATTGCAAGTAAGCGCTTAGAAACAGTTTAACGCTTTTAGAAAGAAAGATTTGTTACTAAAAGAGTCAAACAGGTGCAATAAAATATTTACAAAGAAAATGTAACTATATATATATATGCATATAAAGGTACAGCAAAGAGATAATAGGAAGGAAATTAAAGAGTTCAGTTACTTGCCAATATGCCTTGGTTTGTAAGCAAATCCAAGTGCAGAGCAGGAAGGGTCTTTGATCTCCTCTGTTACGATGTCAAACTCAGGAGATGTGTGTTAAGCTTTCAGGCTTGCTAGCCTGTCTCTTTTAAAAATCCCTCTCAAAGGGGGGTTGCTCTGACTATGCTGTGTTGGGAAGGGTCAGGAGAACTCTGAATTAGAACCCACATCTGTCATAATCCATGACATGAAACATCGGGGAAAAGCCGGACTTGAGGAATGTTCAATTTTCTTGCAAGTCCGGGGAGAACTGTCTTATCTGCTTTTATGATGGGTGAGCTTACACAAGTTTCTCAGGTCAGTGCTTTTAAGTGCGAAAGGTTACACTTCCGCAGACAGCCTGGCACCGGACTGAGGATGCCTTAACTTGAGTTGACCCCCCCTGCCACCTGTCACTCAGGAAGGGAGGGGGTAGGGAGTGAATGATCGAGGAATACCTCAAATAAAAAGAAAGAGAGAGGGGAACTCCGCATCCAACTCTGATGAGCAAGTTTGCTACATCGACCTCCTCCTAAGCCATTAAGTTTTCAGAGCCAGTGGAGATTTCAAGTTTGACCCATTATCCAGAGGAAGGGAATCCCTGTAAGCAGGTGGCTGACCCTATCCATCCTAAAGGGGACCACTGGAGTAAGCAGACTTCACCCATTGACCGCTGTGCTGCCCATTCCTAGACAGATGTTCTACATACACCTACCATACCTCATAACCTAAGTGCCCTGAGATGGATATGTTAATGCGCATACCCTATGCGCATTTGGTAAGTGCGCAATCTTATCATTCCTTCAGAGCACCAGCATGTTTATATCTACTCACTTCTGGATTCATCTTACTATATACTCACAGACTTATAGGCATTTGGATTATATTGTGATTATATCTATATTTTAGCGCTGCACTTTATCATATATCTTATACTTTGGAGGTTTCATTTGGTTACCTGAGTGTACCATTTGGTACATTTGGTTACCAAATGAGGTTTCATTTGGTTACCTCAGCTGCTACATTGGAGAGCACTCACTTTGTTTTGAATATTACAATAAACAGAAACAGTTAATCAAAACAACCCAAAAAAACCCCAAAAATAAAAAAGACCCAACTTGACAATTTAGTCACCCCCTCCTCCCCACCCCCAGGTCATGTCACACATCCAGTCATAGAGAGATAGAAGTGTGTTAGTCCATTTTATTGGTGGAGTATTTTACTTTAGTTGAAATGAATAGTGGTTTTGCACATGGTGCCATATGTACCACTTACCCTCCAGAGGATTCGCCCCCCCCCCTCCTGACCAGGCTATTCTTTGCGATACAGCACTGCATTACTTTAACTGATAATTGCGCAGCCATGCAATGCCGCACTCAAATTAAATGTATGTCCTTTTTTTTTCCCACGAATTGAGCTTTCTTTCGGTGATGTTTGTTTTTTACATTTTGCGCTATAAACAAAAACATACTGACAACGTTGAAAAAAAACCTATATTTTGGACTTTTTGCTAATAAACCTGTCCAGTAAAAAAATTGTAAAAATCAAATGTCATCATAAATTTAGGCCAAAATGTATTCTACGACACGTCTTTGCTAAAAAAAATCCCAATACATGTAAATTAATTTGTTTAGGTGAAACTTATAGCGTCTACAAATGGCGGTATAGATACTGGGATTTAAAAAAATATTTTTTTTTTACTAGTAATAGTGCCAATTAGAGACTTATAGCGGGACTGCGGCGGGCATTCTGCCACTGGGGGGGGGGGGGGCACTGATTTGGTGTCAATGACATCCCCAGTGATACCAGTAGAGTGATCAGTGCTAATAAAAAGCACTGACACTGTACTAATAGCACTGGGCAGGAAGGGGTAAACATGTGGGGTAATCAAAGGGTTAACTGTGTGATGTTTTACTATGTGGGCTGTGGGGCTTTCACTGTAAGCACGCTGCTTTGTATGGCTCTGCTATGCAGAGCCATACAAAGCAGTGCACGGGAGCTGACAGGGGAGAAATCTGTATTGTTTACATACAGACCTCTCCCCCCATCCGAAATCCTCAGAGATCGCCGCACACACCCCCTACCCGGAACGGCAATATCACACACATGTATATATATATATATATGTATATATGATTTTGCGCCCCTGTGCTGCCCTGTAGCAGTATAGGATAAGCTAAATAATTAACAAATATTACCATATCATACATCAGTTATTTCTTTCCTCCCTTCTTTTGTTTCTCCAGCAGGGGCACGGCATCTGTCATATAGGTTCCAGTAATGGTCCATTTGCTGTTTAAAAGTTTAGAGAGGACAGTTACAACTTCAGCAATCCACCCCCTCTTTCTGTCCCTCCACCGCTGGGAGATGTGACTGCACCTACTAAACAGGCACACACAAGATCAGGCACTGTGCTATTCCTCTGCGTAAAAAATGGAAAATACAGAAGTGGCATGGACATGACTAGATCTAGGGGGAGTTGTTAGGAAGAGCTGTGCCCCCCAGATTTCAGTTGTGTCCCCCACCTTTCAGTTATGATGTGCCCATTGAGCTCCTTCTCACATCCCCATACTGCACACAGTCTGGGCACAGGCAGCAAAGCTCCTCTCCCCAACATCCTTCTTTGTCCTCCTCTCACACAGCACACAGCTCAGCTCATTATCTTGTAGACAGCCTCTACCTGCACACTGTGTAGCTGGCTGTTATGCTGTAGTTCTGACGTGTGAAGATAGTAACAGCTGTGCAGCACAGAATCAAGCTACACAGCGTGCAGATAGAGGCTGATAGAGATATTGATCTGAGCTGTGTGCCATGTGAGAGGAGAAGAGGTAGAGGAGCTGTGCTGTGTGAAGTCTCAAGAGGAAGCAGACAGCCCAGAGCCACCATCAGTCAAACAGATGAGAAGGAAAGGGATCCCTATAAGATTGCCATTATAAGAACCCGAAGAAGATTCTAATCCTTTCCCACAGGTGTTTATTGTTTTAACATAAAGGCTGCACTTTTTAGAGGGCTGGGAATATTTTTATGTATTTATGAGTAAGCTGAAAAAGGAAACCCAAATCTCTTTTAAGGTAAAATAGCCCAAAAAGATTAGTTTAAGCAGTATTCAATTCAAAACAACAATTTATTATATTGCAGCTTACCAATTCTTAGATGTGGTGGCTGCATTATTTTTCTTTCCTTCTTTTTTTTTAGTTGGCTTCTTTGTCGTTTATTTTCACCCGGTGACGAGGCCAGTGAGTCTTGTTTTTTTTTTTTTCAACTTCCTTCAACAGACCAAGCTGTCCAGCAAAAGTGGCAGAGGGTTGAGACAACTGACAGGGATACTTACCATGATCAGCTTTTATTCATTTATGTAAAACCTTTATTCCAAAAGAAAAAAAAAACAGTTTGCTTTAACTGCTTAAAAAGTGTTAGCTGAAGTCTGGCTATAATTTGTTAGTTAAGTCCATCTAAATCTGCTAGTAGAGTTCTCTAAGTCCTTTCAGGTGAAATGCATTAGATGGGAGGTCCCATGGACGGCAACTGTTGTAATGATTGCGGGAGTCAATAAACTGGAACGTTGTTTAACATTATTGGTGTGCGGAGAGCCCTTTCTTTTTGTCACATACAGGTGAAACTCGAAAAATTAGAATATCGTGCAAAAGTTCATTTATTTCAGTAATGCAACTTAAAAGGTGAAACTAATATATGAGATAGACTCATTACATGCAAAGCAAGATAGTTCAAGCTGTGATTTGTCAAAATTGTGCGCATGCGCACCTGCCAACTGGCCACAAGCGGGGCCAACAGGAGTTCTGCGAGCACGCATAGATATGCGCATTCCCTGACAGAGAGTCAATTGATACAAAAGGTAGTTTTGGAGTGTACAAAATTGCATAAAATACAGATAAAGGTAACATAGATAATGGATACAACTCATATTACATACCGGTAATCAGTCATAGTCGTAATCATACATATCTATCTATCTATCTATCTATCTATCTATCTATCTATCTATCTATCTATCTATCTATCTATCTATCTATCTACATATCTATCTATCTATCTATCTATCTATCTACATATCTATCTATCTATCTACATATCTATCTATCTATCTACATATCTATCTATTATCTATCTACATATCTATCTATCTATCTATCTATCTATCTATCTACATATCTATCTACATATCTATCTATCTACATATCTATCTATCTATCTATCTATCTATCTATCTATCTATCTATCTATCTATCTATCTATCTACATATCTATCTATCTATCTATCTATCTACATATCTATCTACAGTCATGGCCGAAATTGTTGGCACCCTTGATATTTTTCCTGAAAATCAAGTATTTCACACAAAAAAGGTATTGCATTAACACATGTTTTGCTATACACATGTTTATTCCCTTTGTATGTATTGGAACAAATATAAAACAGAGGCAGAAAAGCAAATATGACATAATGTCACACAAAACCCCAAAAATGGGCTGGACAAAAGTATTGGCACCCTTAACTTAATATTTGGTTGCACACCCTTTGGAAAACATAACTGAAATCAGTCGCTTCCTATAACCATCAATAAGCTTCTGACACCTCTCACCCGGAATTTTGGACCACTCTTCCTTTGCAAACAGCTCCAGGTCTCTCTTATTGGAAGGACACCTTTTCCCAACAGCAATTTTAAGATCTCTCCACAGGTGTTCAATGGGATTTAGATCTGGGCTCATTGCTGGCCACTTCAGAACTCTCCAGCGCTTCTTTGCCATCCATTTCTGAGTGCTTTTTGACGTATGTTTGGGGTCATTGTCCTGCTGGAAGACCCAGGATCTTGGACGCAAACCCAGCTTTCTGACACTGGGCCCTACAGTGCGACCCAAAATCCTTTGGTAATCCTCAGATTTCATGATGCCTTGCACACAGTCAAGGCACCCAGTGCCAGAGGCAGCAAAACAACCCCAAAACATCATTGAACCTCCACCATATTTTACCGTAGGTACTGTGTTTTGTTCTTTGTAGGCCTCATTCCGTTTTCGGTAAACAGTAGAATGATGTGCTTTACCGAAAAGCTCTATCTTGGTCTCATCTGTCCACAAGACGTTTTCCCAGAAGGCTTTTGGCTTACTCAAGTACATTTTGGCAAACTGTAGTCTTGCTTTTTTATGTCTCTGTGTCAGCAGTGGGGTCCTCCTGGGTCTCCTGCCATAGCGTTTCATTTCATTTAAATGTCGACGGATAGTTCGCGCTGACACTGATGCTCCCTGAGCCTGCAGGACAGCTTGAATGTCTTTGGAACATGTTTGGGGCTGCTTATCCACCATCCGGACTATTCTGCGTTGCAATCTTTCATCAATTTTCCTCATCCGTCCACGACCAGGGAGATTAGCTACAGTGCCATGGGTTGCAAACTTCTTGATAATGTTGCGCACTGTGGACAAAGGCAAATCTAGTTCTCTGGAGATGGACTTGTAACCTTGAGATTGTTGATATTTTGCCACAATTTTGGTTCTCAGGTCCTCAGACAGTTCTCGTCTCCTCTTTCTGTTGTCCATGCTTAGTGTGGCACAGACAGACACACAATGCAAAGGTTAAGTGAACGTCTCTCCTTTTTATCTGCTTTCAGGTGTGATTTCTATATTGCCCACACCTGTTACTTGCCCCAGGTGAGTTTACAGGAGCATCACATGCTTGTAACATTCTTATTTATCCGCAGTTGTGAAAGGGTGCCAATACTTTTGTCCAGCCCATTTTTGGAGGTTTGTGTGACATTATGTCGAATTTGCTTTCTTTCCTCCCTTTTTTTGTTTTGTCCCAATACACACAAAGGGAATAAACATGTGTATAGCAAAACATGTGTTAATGCAATACGTTTCGTGAGAAATACATGATTTCCTGGAGAAATATCAAGGGTGCCAACAATTTCGGCCATGACTGTATCTACATATCTATCTATCTATCTACATATCTATCTATCTATCTATCTATCTACATATCTATCTATCATCTATCTATCTACATATCTATCTATCTATCTACATATCTATCTATCTATCTATCTATCTATCTACATATATATCTATCTATCTATCTATCTACATATATATCTATCTATCTACATATCTATCTATCTACATATCTATCTATTATCTATCTATCTATCGATCTATCCATCCATCCCTGTCTGTCTGTCTGTCTACATATATACATATCTATCTATCTACAGGTGAAACTTGAAAAATTAGAATATCGTGCAAAAGTTCATTTATTTCAGTAATGCAACTTAAAAGGTGAAACTAATATATGAGATAGACTCATTACATGCAAAGCAAGATAGTTCAAGCCGTGATTTGTCAAAATTGTGGGCATGCACACCCCCGGGGCCAACAGGAGTTCTGTGAGCACGCATAGATATGCGCATTCCCTGACAGAGGGTCAATTGATACAAAAGGTAGTTTAGGAGTGTACAAAATTGCATAAAATACAGATAAAGGTAACATAGATAATGGACACAACTCATATTACATACCGGTAATCAGTCATAGTCGTAATCATTCATATCTATCTATCTATCTATCTATCTATCTATCTATCTATCTACATATATCTATCTATCTGTCTGTCTGCCTGCCTGTCTGTCTACATATCTACATATCTATCTATCTACAGGTGAAACTCGAAAAATTT
This sequence comes from Staurois parvus, assembly GCF_062004578.1. NCBI lineage: Eukaryota > Metazoa > Chordata > Amphibia > Anura > Ranidae > Staurois > Staurois parvus. Next base: position 4,852,819 of record NW_028318494.1, on the reverse strand, counting down.
GAATATCGTGCAAAAGTTCATTTATTTCAGTAATGCAACTTAAAAGGTGAAACTAATATATGAGATAGACTCATTACATGCAAAGCAAGATAGTTCAAGCCGTGATTTGTCAAAATTGTGCGCATGCGCACCCGCTAACTGGCCACAAGCGGGGCCAACAGGAGTTCTGTGAGCACGCATAGATATGCGCATACCCTGACAGAGGGTCAATTGATACAAAAGGTAGTTTAGGAATGTACAAAATTGCATAAAATACAGATAAAGGTAACATAGATAATTGATACAACTCATATTACATACAGTCAGTCATATTTCATAATCATGTTAGCAATCACAATACTACCTCTTCCTGGTTAACTCTGGTCCAGAGGGCACAGAGGAGTAAAAAAGGGGAGATAATCAGAGGGTAAGATAGCAGTATAGGAGTACAAGAAAGTCAGAGAAGGTAGGGGAGGAGGGGTAGAATAATCTTAACAATAACTGCCCATACACTGCAGATCGGATTGATGAACAAAGGATGAAATATTGCACATATAATATATATTGCATATATAAAAAACATCTCACTCTGCCAGACACCTTCACACCTTTGACTCAAAGTTAAGAGAGCAAACTCATGAGGTTTGAAAGGGACAGGCCGGCCCTGCAAGGGCTTAACCCAGTATTTTAGAAGGGCCTGCCGTACCACATGTAAGAGAGGAATTGTAACGGATCCAAGTTGTCCACACACAATAGAACTTGCCGTATCGATCTTACAGGTAAACACCCACTGTTCAGAGCACCAAGTAGAGTTTAATGTACTTTTTGAAGAGAAAGTCAACCCAAACAGCAAAGGTTATTGTTCTGCTCCACTTTAATGTATTTTTTATGTCTTGTATTGAAATGCATGAGGTTTTTGTTTTTTCATAGTATGCTGACATCTATTGGTGGTTTTGGACCACCACAACTTGTTTACTAATGTGACATTGGTATTTTCCTCTGTCCTCCCCTCCTGTTTAGGCCTAGTTAATTTAGTCCTAGCTAGACTCTCCCTACTTCTTCACTTCTGTGTTAACAGAAACAGGGCTTAGGAAAATCATTGTTTTCTTACACTTCACTTCAAAATATTCTCTGTGCTCCAGTTAGCTGAAATAACATTTTGTTGGACTCAATTTCTATGTCCTATTGAAGAGTCAGGCTGCCTGTGGATGGTGCCAAGTCAATAGGTGACCATATTGCCTGTACAGACTGGGTTTAAGGAGGTATGTCAATGCATAAAGTTGCTTTTGAAACAGAACAGTTGTTTTACAACTATCTGGAAATACGGGCAGAATTATGTCATCCAGAGATTGTACATCTCCATTAGAGATGAGCGAAGAAATGAAAAATTCGATTCGACTGATTCGGCGAATTCGTGGACAATATTCGATTCGAGTCGAATAAATTCGCTGTGAATTTAACTTAAAAAAGGGTGTTTCTAGGCTTCAGAGAGACTTAATATTAGTGCAGAACACTGTACCTTTAATTTAAATGCCCTTGGAGTCTGCTGGGGAAGAGAAATAATACTGTCAGTCAGTATGACATGCAGATGAGTGCCGTCGATCTTAGAATCACCGCACACTTCACTCATTTGGGCAGTCACGGGGCCAAAACCAGAGTGTGGAGCCACAGTGTGGCGGTGGAGGCAGCAGCAATGGGAGGCCATACAGCACCCTATGACAAAAATGGAAACCACCAGCAGTGTGAGGAGACCTGAAAGTGGCACATGGCAGAGTGTGGCGATAGAGACAGCAGCAATGGGAGGCCGTACAGGGACCCATGACACACTCTGGACCTGGCAGCAGCATGAGGAGGCGGTACAGGGGCCCATGACAGATTACGGGCCTGGCAGCAGCATGAGGAGTCGGTACAGGGGCCCATGGCAGATTACGGGCCTGGCAGCAGCAATGGGAGGCCGTACAGGGACCCATGACACACTCTGGACCTGGCAGCAGCATGGGGAGGCGGTACAGGGGCCCATGACAGATTACGGGCCTGGCAGCAGCATGAGGAGTCGGTACGGGGGCCCATGACACACTCTGGACCTGGCAGCAGCATGAGGAGGCGGTACAGGGGCGCATGACAGATTACGAGCCTGGCAGCAGCAACTTGGACAGGAGGACGTTCAGCTTCTGCACCGTCGGGTGCGTGCTCGCAAACTGTTGTCTCTTGGAAACGGATTCCAAGAAAGACTGCTGACGGAATCCGTGAAGAGGAGTAGCAGGAGAAGGAGCATCTGAACGAGCGGAATATGCCAACAAGCGACAACAGTGGCCCATGACAGATTACGGGCCTGGCAGCAGCATGAGGAGTCGGTACGGGGGCCCATGGCAGATTACGGGCCTGGCAGCAGCTATGGGAGGCCCGTAATCTGCCAGCACCCTATGACAAAAAATGGAACCCACCAGCAGTGTGAGGAGACCTGAAAGTGGCACATGGCAGAGTGTGGCGATGGAGACAGCAGCAATGGGAGGCCGTACAGGGACCCATGAGAGACTCTGGACCTGGCAGCAGCATGAGGAGGCGGTATAGGGGCCCATGGCAGATTAGGGGCCTGGCAGCAGCTATGGGAGGCCCGTAATCTGCCAGCACCCTATGACAAAAAATGGAACACACCAGCAGTGTGAGGAGACCTGAAAGTGGCACATGGCAGAGTGTGGCGATGGAGGCAGCAGCAATGGGAGGCCGTACAGGGACCCATGAGAGACTCTGGACTTGGCAGCAGCATGAGGAGGCGGTATAGGGGCCCATGGCAGATTAGGGGCCTGGCAGCAGCTATGGGAGGCCCGTAATCTGCCAGCACCCTATGACAAAAAATGGAACACACCAGCAGTGTGAGGAGACCTGAAAGTGGCACATGTTTGGGGCATGATTCATGGCGGATTTAGTCAGTTGTGTCAGGAACTGGTGGTTTGAAATCCAGACTAATCCACGCCTGATTCATTTTCACAAACGTGAGTCTCTCCACACTTTGGGTGGACAGTCGTGTCCTCCGCGGAGTTGCAATACCTCCTGCCGCACTAAACACGCGCTCCGATGCCACGCTACTGGCCGGGCATGACAGCCTTTCAAGGGCAAATTCAGCTAGTTGGGGCCAAAGGTCAAGTTTCGTTGCCCAGTAGTCAAGGGGATTGTCTACCTCGGTTGGCAGGGTGCTGTCCAAGTAGGCCTAAGCCTGTTGTTTGAGGTCCTGCTCCAGGTCCACCTGATGCTGCTGCTGCTGCTGCGGCTGGTTAGTAGTTTCCTCACTGCGCTGGTGAAGAAAGCTACTCATCATCGACTGCAGACTGAGGCAGCCGCTGCTGGTGGAGCTGCCACTGCTCCTACCACCCCACCCCTCCCCTGCTGCCATGGCAGCGGAACACGAGCGCACAGGGCCCACAGTGTCTGAGGATGGACGTTGGCGCAGACAGGCAGAGACCAGCTGACTACATAGGTGTTTTTTATAGTACGTTATTTTGGCCTCCCTCTCAGCAGGTGTGAAAAAGGCCACCATTTTTGAACGGTAGCGAGGGTCCAACAAGGTGGACAGCCAAAAGTCATCCCTCTGTCTGATGGTTATTATTCGGCTGTCGCTACGCAAGCAACCGAGCATGCTATGGGCCATTTGTGCCAAGGAATGCGAGGGACTCCCTGCCTCCATCTCCACAGCATACTGCCACGGTGCGTCTAGGTCCTCTGTCTCCTCTTCCTCCTCCTCTACCAGATGCTCCTGCTCCTCCACTCCTGTCCGCTGAGTGGAAAAACCACCCATTTCACTCAATAATTCCTGAGCACCAATGTCCTCCTCTACCTCCTCCTCTTCTTCCAGTCCTGCCCCCACAGGGGCCATGTGGCGTTGAGATCTGTGCGCCACGTCTACCGCACCCTGACCAGCCATTGTTAACAGCATTTGTTCCAGGACGTGCAACAGAGGAATGACGTCGTTCATCCCATAGTCCTGCCGACTCACGAATAGCGTGGCCTCCTCAAAGGGCCTGAGCAAGCGCAGGTGTCACGCATGAGCTGCCAATGGCTGACATCTAAGTTACACAGGGAGTACCTTTATCTGCTTTTAACATCAGGAAATCTGTGATGGCCTTTTGCTGTTCGTAAAGGCGGTCTAACATATGTAGGGTTGAATTCCACCTTGTTGCAACGTCACAGCATGAGGAGTCGGTATAGGGGCCCATGGCAGATTAGGGGCCTGGCAGCAGTTATGGGAGGCCCATAATCTGCCAGCACCCTATGACAAAAAATGGAACACACCAGCAGTGTGAGGAGACCTGAAAGTGGCACATGGCAGAGTGTGGCGATGGAGACAGCAGCAATGGGAGGCCGTACAGGGACCCATGAGAGACTCTGGACCTGGCAGCAGCATGAGGAGGCGGTATATAGGGGCCTACGGCAGATTAGGGGCCTGGCAGCAGCTATAGGAGGCCCGTAATCTGCCAGCACCCTATGTCAAAAAATTCAACACACCAGCAGTGTGTGAGGAGACCTGAAAGTGGCACATGGCAGAGTGTGGCGATGGAGACAGCAGCAATGGGAGGCCGTACAGGGACCCATGACAGACTCTGGACTTGGCAGCAGCATGAGGAGGCGGTATATAGGGGCTTATGGCAGATTAGGGGCCTGGCAGCAGCTATAGGAGGCCCGTAATCTGCCAGCACCCTATGTCAAAAAATTCAACACACCAGCAGTGTGAGGAGACCTGAAAGTGGCACATGGCAGAGTGTGGCGATGGAGACAGCAGCAATGGGAGGCCGTACAGGGACCCATGACAGACTCTGAACTTGGCAGCAGCATGAGGAGGCGTTATATAGGGGCCCATGGCAGATTAGGGGCCTGGCAGCAGCTATGTGAGGCCCGTAATCTGCCTGCACCCTATGTCAAAAAATTTAACACACCAGCAGTGTGAAGAGACCTGAAAGTGGCACATGGCAGCAGAGTGTGGCGATGGAGACAGCAGCAATGGGAGGCCGTACAGGGACCCATGAGAGACTCTAGACTTGGCAGCAGCATGAGGAGGCGGTATATAGGGGCCCATGGCAGATTAGGGGCCTGGCAGCAGCTATGTGAGGCCCGTAATCTGCCTGCACCCTATGTCAAAAAATTTAACACACCAGCAGTGTGAAGAGACCTGAAAGTGGCACATGGCAGCAGAGTGTGGCGATGGAGACAGCAGCAATGGGAGGCCGTACAGGGACCATGACAGACTCTGGACTTGGCAGCAGCATGAGGAGGCGGTATATAGGGGCCCATGGCAGATTAGGGGCCTGGCAGCAGCTATGTGAGGCCCGTTATCTTGCAGCACCCTATGTCAAAAAATTTTACACACCAGCAGTGTGAAGAGACCTGAAAGTGGCACATGGCAGCAGAGTGTGGCGATGGAGACAGCAGCAATGGGAGGCCGTACAGGGACCCATGAGAGACTCTGGACCTGGCAGCAGCAGGAGGAGGTGGTATATAGGGGCCCATGGCAGATTAGGGGCCTGGCAGCAGCTATGTGAGGCCCGTAATCTGCCTGCACCCTATGTCAAAAAATTTAACACACCAGCAGTGTGAAGAGACCTGAAAGTGGCACATGGCAGCAGAGTGTGGCGATGGAGACAGCAGCAATGGGAGGCCGTACAGGGACCATGACAGACTCTGGACTTGGCAGCAGCATGAGGAGGCGGTATATAGGGGCCCATGGCAGATTAGGGGCCTGGCAGCAGCTATGTGAGGCCCGTTATCTTGCAGCACCCTATGTCAAAAAATTTAACACACCAGCAGTGTGAAGAGACCTGAAAGTGGCACATGGCAGCAGAGTGTGGCGATGGAGACAGCAGCAATGGGAGGCCGTACAGGGACCATGACAGACTCTGGACTTGGCAGCAGCATGAGGAGGCGGTATATAGGGGCCCATGGCAGATTAGGGGCCTGGCAGCAGCTATGTGAGGCCCGTTATCTTGCAGCACCCTATGTCAAAAAATTTAACACACCAGCAGTGTGAAGAGACCTGAAAGTGGCACATGGCAGCAGAGTGTGGCGATGGAGACAGCAGCAATGGGAGGCCGTACAGGGACCCATGAGAGACTCTAGACTTGGCAGCAGCATGAGGAGGCGGTATATAGGGGCCCATGGCAGATTAGGGGCCTGGCAGCAGCTATGTGAGGCCCGTAATCTGCCTGCACCCTATGTCAAAAAATTTAACACACCAGCAGTGTGAAGAGACCTGAAAGTGGCACATGGCAGCAGAGTGTGGCGATGGAGACAGCAGCAATGGGAGGCCGTACAGGGACCATGACAGACTCTGGACTTGGCAGCAGCATGAGGAGGCGGTATATAGGGGCCCATGGCAGATTAGGGGCCTGGCAGCAGCTATGTGAGGCCCGTTATCTTGCAGCACCCTATGTCAAAAAATTTTACACACCAGCAGTGTGAAGAGACCTGAAAGTGGCACATGGCAGCAGAGTGTGGCGATGGAGACAGCAGCAATGGGAGGCCGTACAGGGACCATGACAGACTCTGGACTTGGCAGCAGCATGAGGAGGCGGTATATAGGGGCCCATGGCAGATTAGGGGCCTGGCAGCAGCTATGTGAGGCCCGTTATCTTGCAGCACCCTATGTCAAAAAATTTAACACACCAGCAGTGTGAAGAGACCTGAAAGTGGCACATGGCAGCAGAGTGTGGCGATGGAGACAGCAGCAATGGGAGGCCGTACAGGGACCCATGAGAGACTCTAGACTTGGCAGCAGCATGAGGAGGCGGTATATAGGGGCCCATGGCAGATTAGGGGCCTGGCAGCAGCTATGTGAGGCCCGTAATCTGCCTGCACCCTATGTCAAAAAATTTAACACACCAGCAGTGTGAAGAGACCTGAAAGTGGCACATGGCAGCAGAGTGTGGCGATGGAGACAGCAGCAATGGGAGGCCGTACAGGGACCATGACAGACTCTGGACTTGGCAGCAGCATGAGGAGGCGGTATATAGGGGCCCATGGCAGATTAGGGGCCTGGCAGCAGCTATGTGAGGCCCGTTATCTTGCAGCACCCTATGTCAAAAAATTTTACACACCAGCAGTGTGAAGAGACCTGAAAGTGGCACATGGCAGCAGAGTGTGGCGATGGAGACAGCAGCAATGGGAGGCCGTACAGGGACCCATGAGAGACTCTGGACCTGGCAGCAGCAGGAGGAGGTGGTATATAGGGGCCCATGGCAGATTAGGGGCCTGGCAGCAGCTATGTGAGGCCCGTAATCTGCCTGCACCCTATGTCAAAAAATTTAACACACCAGCAGTGTGAAGAGACCTGAAAGTGGCACATGGCAGCAGAGTGTGGCGATGGAGACAGCAGCAATGGGAGGCCGTACAGGGACCATGACAGACTCTGGACTTGGCAGCAGCATGAGGAGGCGGTATATAGGGGCCCATGGCAGATTAGGGGCCTGGCAGCAGCTATGTGAGGCCCGTTATCTTGCAGCACCCTATGTCAAAAAATTTAACACACCAGCAGTGTGAAGAGACCTGAAAGTGGCACATGGCAGCAGAGTGTGGCGATGGAGACAGCAGCAATGGGAGGCCGTACAGGGACCATGACAGACTCTGGACTTGGCAGCAGCATGAGGAGGCGGTATATAGGGGCCCATGGCAGATTAGGGGCCTGGCAGCAGCTATGTGAGGCCCGTTATCTTGCAGCACCCTATGTCAAAAAATTTTACACACCAGCAGTGTGAAGAGACCTGAAAGTGGCACATGGCAGCAGAGTGTGGCGATGGAGACAGCAGCAATGGGAGGCCGTACAGGGACCCATGAGAGACTCTGGACCTGGCAGCAGCAGGAGGAGGTGGTATATAGGGGCCCATGGCAGATTAGGGGCCTGGCAGCAGCTATGTGAGGCCCGTAATCTGCCTGCACCCTATGTCAAAAAATTTAACACACCAGCAGTGTGAAGAGACCTGAAAGTGGCACATGGCAGCAGAGTGTGGCGATGGAGACAGCAGCAATGGGAGGCCGTACAGGGACCATGACAGACTCTGGACTTGGCAGCAGCATGAGGAGGCGGTATATAGGGGCCCATGGCAGATTAGGGGCCTGGCAGCAGCTATGTGAGGCCCGTTATCTTGCAGCACCCTATGTCAAAAAATTTAACACACCAGCAGTGTGAAGAGACCTGAAAGTGGCACATGGCAGCAGAGTGTGGCGATGGAGACAGCAGCAATGGGAGGCCGTACAGGGACCCATGAGAGACTCTAGACTTGGCAGCAGCATGAGGAGGCGGTATATAGGGGCCCATGGCAGATTAGGGGCCTGGCAGCAGCTATGTGAGGCCCGTAATCTGCCTGCACCCTATGTCAAAAAATTAAACACACCAGCAGTGTGAAGAGACCTGAAAGTGGCACATGGCAGCAGAGTGTGGCGATGGAGACAGCAGCAATGGGAGGCCGTACAGGGACCCATGAGAGACTCTGGACCTGGCAGCAGCAGGAGGAGGCGGTATATAGGGGCCTATGGCAGATTAGGGGCCTGGCAGCAGCTATAGGAGGCCCGTAATCTGCCAGCACCCTATGTCAAAAAATTCAACACACCAGCAGTGTGAGGAGACCTGAAAGTGGCACATGTTTGAGGCATGATTCATGGCGGATTTAGTCAGTTGTGTCAGGAACTGGTGGTTTGAAATCCAGACTAATCCACGCCTGATTCATTTTCACAAACGTGAGTCTCTCCACACTTTGGGTGGACAGTCGTGTCCTCCGCGGAGTTACAATACCTCCTGCCGCACTAAACACGCGCTCCGATGCCACGCTACTGGCCGGGCATGACAGCCTTTCAAGGGCAAATTCAGCTAGTTGGGGCCAAAGGTCAAGTTTCGTTGCCCAGTAGTCAAGGGGATTGTCTACCTCGGTTGGCAGGGTGCTGTCCAAGTAGGCCCAAGCCTGTTGTTTGAGCTCCTGCTCCAGGTCCACCTGATGCTGCTGCTGCTGCTGCGGCTGGTTAGTAGTTTCCTCACTGCGCTGGTGAAGAAAGCTACTCATCATCGACTGCAGACTGAGGCAGCCGCTGCTGGTGGAGCTGCCACTGCTCCTACCACCCCACCCCTCCCCTGCTGCCATGCCAGCGGAACGCGAGCGCACAGGGCCCACAGTGTCTGAGGATGGACGTTGGCGCACAAAGGCAGAGACCAACTGACTACATAGGTGGTTTTTATAGTACGTAATTTTGGCCTCCCTCTCAGCAGGTGTGAAAAAGGCCACCATTTTGGACCGGTAGCGAGGGTCCAACAAGGTGGACAGCCAAAAGTCATCCCTCTGTCTGATGGTTATTATTCGGCTGTCGCTACGCAAGCAACCGAGCATGCTATGGGCCATTTGTGCCAAGGAATGCGAGGGACTCCCTGCCTCCATCTCCACAGCATACTGCCACGGTGCGTCTGGGTCCTCTGTCTCCTCCTCCTCCTCCTCTACCAGATGCTCCTGCTCCTCCACTCCTGTCCGCTGAGTGGAAAAACCACCCATTTCACTCAATAATTCCTGAGCACAAATGTCCTCCTCTACCTCCTCCTCTTCTTCCTGTCCTGCCCCCACAGGGGTCATGTGGCGTTGAGATCTGTGCGCCACGTCTACCGCACCCTGACCAGCCATTGTTAACAGCATTTGTTCCAGGACGTGCAACAGAGGAATGACGTCGTTCATCCCATAGTCCTGCCGACTCACGAATAGCGTGGCCTCCTCAAAGGGCCTGAGCAAGCGGCAGGTGTCACGCATGAGCTGCCAATGGCTGACATCTAAGTTACACAGGGGAGTACCTTTATCCGCTTGTAACATCAGGAAATCGGTGATGGCCTTTCGCTGCTCGTAAAGGCGGTCTAACATGTGTAGGGTTGAATTCCACCTTGTTGCAACGTCGCAGATCAGGCGATGCTGTGGAATTCCGTTCTGCCGCTGCAGCTCAATGAGGGTGTTCTTTGCGGTGTAGGAATGGCTGAAATGCATGCACAGTTTACGTGACATTTTAAGGATGTCTTGCAGTGGGATGGTGGATTTTAGGAACCGCTTGACAACCAGATTGAACACGTGAGCCATGCATGGCGCATGGCACAACCTTCCTTGACGCAGAGCAGACACCATGTTCTTTCCGTTGTCAGTCAACATGGTTCCGATTTTTAGTTTGCGCGGAGACAGCCATCTGTCGATTTCTCTGTTCATTACACTCAGCAGTTCCTCCCCTGTGTGACTACGTTCGCCAAGGCATACCAGGTGCAGCACAGCGTGACACCGTTGCGCCCTGCACATGTGATATGCCGGTCGGGTAATGGGACTTGGCACGGGGGTGGCGGCTGAGGACACGGCGGAAAAAGAGGTGGTAGAGGCGGACATGCTTGCTGGACCAAGGACGTGCAAACGTGGAGGCAAAAGCGTCGTGACCTGTCCAAGTTGCTGGTGCGGCTGTGCCGGCACCACGTTCACCCAGTGGGCCGTAAATGACATGTACTGTCCCTGACCGTAGTTACAGCTCCACACGTCGGCGCTGCCGTGCACTTTGGCAGAGACCGACATGCTCAAAGACTGGCCCACCATCTCTTCTACATGTGAATGCAGGGCTGGCACTGCCTTTTGGGCAAAGAAATGACGGCTTGGCACTCTCCACCGCGGCGCGGCACAAGCCATCATTTCTCGGAAAGGTGCTGAGTCCACCAGTTGGAAAGGGAGGGACTGCAGCACCAGCAACTTGGACAGGAGGACGTTCAGCTTTTGCACCGTCGGGTGCGTGCTCGCAAACTGTTGTCTCTTGGATACGGATTCCAAGAAAGACTGTTGACGGAATCCGAGAAGAGGAGTAGCAGGAGAAGGAGCATCTGAACGAGCGGAAGATGCCAATGAGCGACAACTCCCCTCAGCAGAGGTGTTGGAGCCTTGACTGGCTGATAGAGGGCGATTGACGACGTCGGGTGACGGAGCAAGTAACGGAGCGGGTGATGGAGCGGGGGCTGGGGCAGGCAGAACCGCCGTATGTTTATCACGGTTTTCCCAGGCCACCGAATGGTGACGCTGCATATGCTGACGCAACGCTGTAGTCCCAACATGGGCCCCCTGGCCACGCTTGCATTTCTGGCCACATAGTCGACATACGGCTACGTTTACTTCCTCGGGCGGCTTGAGGAAAAATTGCCACACCACCGAGTAGGAAACTTTGCCCCCGCTACTCTTCACTGGCTGACTGCTACTTCCTCCGTGCGCACCGGCACCACTACTGGCCGTGGTGGTAGGCTGCAGTGGAGCTGGTGCTCTACTCCGTGGACGTTTGGCTCCACTGACACTGATGCGACCCTGCTGCTGTCTCCTGGGCAACCCACCGACTGTTTTGCTCGCTGCCAAGCTGCCACCCTCTTCTCCTGATGATGCGGAAGAAATTGCCTGATGACGACGAGGCTGCCAAGTGCGATCAACCTCCTCATCATCAAGTAGGGTCTCCGCCTCACTACTAGCCCCCTCGGCTGCGTCTGGGTCAGGAGACAGACCTGTCTCTAGACCGGCTACCGAGCCACTCTCCTCGCCAGTACTTGTTCGCTTGGCTGCTGAAAAGGCCGATGTCTCCCCCCGTTCCTGACCGCCCTCTGTTAGCTCTTCCTCACTGTACAGTGGGGCTGAGCCCACAGCATGCGATACTTCGCTTGGTGAGGGAACAGCAAAGGACAGGGGCAGGTAGAGGACACGTGATTTCAGTGGGCTTGGTCCCGGGCCATGCCAACTAACGGTTGTGTCTGACGTACCCACCGACCGTTGGCTGTAGGTGTCAGAGGTGACCTGGGAAGAGGAAGACGACCGAGCCAACCAATCAATGACGGCAGGGTTGTCGGTGGAGACACGACCGCTGGATGACACCGGGAGCACTGGCCTCTGGCTGCGAATACTGCTGCCTCGACCCCTTCCTCTGCTGCCACGTCTGCTCGCTCCTAAAACATTGCCTCCTCTGCCACTCCTCTGCATGTTGTCTGACATACTATTTAATTCAACGATTAGGTGTCCCTGAGTAACAATTCTCTGGCACTCAGTAACAATTCTGTCTGTCCCTGAGTATGAATTCTGTGGCCCTGAGTAACAATTGTGTGTCTGTGCAAGTAACAATTCTGTGTCTGTGCAAGTAACAATTTTGTGTCTGTGAGAGTAACAATTCTCTGGCACTCAGTAACAATTCTGTCTGTCCCTGAGTAACAATTCTCTGGCACTCAGTAACAATTCTGTCTGTCCCTGAGTAACAATTCTGTCTGTCCCTGAGTATGAATTCTGTGGCCCTGAGTAAGAATTCTCTGGCACTCAGTAACAATTCTGTCTGTCCCTGAGTATGAATTCTGTGGCCCTGAGTAACAATTGTGTGTCTGTGCAAGTAACAATTCTGTGTCTGTGCAAGTAACAATTTTGTGTCTGTGAGAGTAACAATTCTCTGGCACTCAGTAACAATTCTGTCTGTCCCTGAGTAACAATTCTCTGGCACTCAGTAACAATTCTGTCTGTCCCTGAGTATGAATTCTGTGGCCCTGAGTAACAATTCTGTCTCTGTGCGAGTAACAATTCTGTGTCTGTGCAAGTAACAATTTTGTGTCTGTGAGAGTAACAATTCTCTGGCACTCAGTAACAATTCTGTCTGTCCCTGAGTAACAATTCTCTGGCACTCAGTAACAATTCTGTCTGTCCCTGAGTAACAATTCTCTGGCACTCAGTAACAATTCTGTCTGTCCCTGAGTAACAATTCTCTGGCACTCAGTAACAATTGTGTGTCTGTGCAAGTAACAATTCTGTGTCTGTGCAAGTAACAATTTTGTGTCTGTGAGAGTAACAATTCTCTGGCACTCAGTAACAATTCTGTCTGTCCCTGAGTAACAATTCTCTGGCACTCAGTAACAATTCTGTCTGTCCCTGAGTATGAATTCTGTGGCCCTGAGTAACAATTCTGTCTCTGTGCGAGTAACAATTCTGTGTCTGTGCAAGTAACAATTTTGTGTCTGTGAGAGTAACAATTCTCTGGCACTCAGTAACAATTCTGTCTGTCCCTGAGTAACAATTCTCTGGCACTCAGTAACAATTCTGTCTGTCCCTGAGTAACAATTCTCTGGCACTCAGTAACAATTCTGTCTGTCCCTGAGTAACAATTCTCTGGCACTCAGTAACAATTGTGTGTCTGTGCAAGTAACAATTCTGTGTCTGTGCAAGTAACAATTTTGTGTCTGTGAGAGTAACAATTCTCTGGCACTCAGTAACAATTCTGTCTGTCCCTGAGTAACAATTCTCTGGCACTCAGTAACAATTCTGTCTGTCCCTGAGTATGAATTCTGTGGCCCTGAGTAACAATTCTGTCTCTGTGCGAGTAACAATTCTGTGTCTGTGCAAGTAACAATTTTGTGTCTGTGAGAGTAACAATTCTCTGGCACTCAGTAACAATTCTGTCTGTCCCTGAGTAACAATTCTATGGCACTCAGTAACAATTCTGTCTTCCCTGAGTAACAATTCTCTGGCACTCAGTAACAATTCTGTCTGTCCCTGAGTATGAATTCTGTGGCCCTGAGTAACAATTCTGTCTCTGTGCGAGTAACAATTCTGTGTCTGTGCAAGTAACAATTTTGTGTCTGTGAGAGTAACAATTCTCTGGCACTCAGTAACAATTCTGTCTGTCCCTGAGTAACAATTCTCTGGCACTCAGTAACAATTCTGTCTGTCCCTGAGTAACAATTCTCTGGCACTCAGTAACAATTGTGTGTCTGTGCAAGTAACAATTCTGTGTCTGTGCAAGTAACAATTTTGTGTCTGTGAGAGTAACAATTCTCTGGCACTCAGTAACAATTCTGTCTGTCCCTGAGTAACAATTCTCTGGCACTCAGTAACAATTCTGTCTGTCCCTGAGTATGAATTCTGTGGCCCTGAGTAACAATTCTGTCTCTGTGCGAGTAACAATTCTGTGTCTGTGCAAGTAACAATTTTGTGTCTGTGAGAGTAACAATTCTCTGGCACTCAGTAACAATTCTGTCTGTCCCTGAGTAACAATTCTCTGGCACTCAGTAACAATTCTGTCTGTCCCTGAGTAACAATTCTCTGGCACTCAGTAACAATTCTGTCTGTCCCTGAGTAACAATTCTCTGGCACTCAGTAACAATTGTGTGTCTGTGCAAGTAACAATTCTGTGTCTGTGCAAGTAACAATTTTGTGTCTGTGAGAGTAACAATTCTCTGGCACTCAGTAACAATTCTGTCTGTCCCTGAGTAACAATTCTCTGGCACTCAGTAACAATTCTGTCTGTCCCTGAGTATGAATTCTGTGGCCCTGAGTAACAATTCTGTCTCTGTGCGAGTAACAATTCTGTGTCTGTGCAAGTAACAATTTTGTGTCTGTGAGAGTAACAATTCTCTGGCACTCAGTAACAATTCTGTCTGTCCCTGAGTAACAATTCTATGGCACTCAGTAACAATTCTGTCTTCCCTGAGTAACAATTCTCTGGCACTCAGTAACAATTCTGTCTGTCCCTGAGTATGAATTCTGTGGCCCTGAGTAACAATTCTGTCTCTGTGCGAGTAACAATTCTGTGTCTGTGCAAGTAACAATTTTGTGTCTGTGAGAGTAACAATTCTCTGGCACTCAGTAACAATTCTGTCTGTCCCTGAGTAACAATTCTCTGGCACTCAGTAACAATTCTGTCTGTCCCTGAGTATGAATTCTGTGGCCCTGAGTAACAATTGTGTGTCTGTGCAAGTAACAATTCTGTGTCTGTGCAAGTAACAATTTTGTGTCTGTGAGAGTAACAATTCTCTGGCACTCAGTAACAATTCTGTCTGTCCCTGAGTAACAATTCTCTGGCACTCAGTAACAATTCTGTCTGTCCCTGAGTAACAATTCTGTCTGTCCCTGAGTATGAATTCTGTGGCCCTGAGTAAGAATTCTCTGGCACTCAGTAACAATTCTGTCTGTCCCTGAGTATGAATTCTGTGGCCCTGAGTAACAATTGTGTGTCTGTGCAAGTAACAATTCTGTGTCTGTGCAAGTAACAATTTTGTGTCTGTGAGAGTAACAATTCTCTGGCACTCAGTAACAATTCTGTCTGTCCCTGAGTAACAATTCTCTGGCACTCAGTAACAATTCTGTCTGTCCCTGAGTATGAATTCTGTGGCCCTGAGTAACAATTGTGTGTCTGTGCAAGTAACAATTCTGTGTCTGTGCAAGTAACAATTTTGTGTCTGTGAGAGTAACAATTCTCTGGCACTCAGTAACAATTCTGTCTGTCCCTGAGTAACAATTCTCTGGCACTCAGTAACAATTCTGTCTGTCCCTGAGTAACAATTCTGTCTGTCCCTGAGTATGAATTCTGTGGCCCTGAGTAAGAATTCTCTGGCACTCAGTAACAATTCTGTCTGTCCCTGAGTATGAATTCTGTGGCCCTGAGTAACAATTGTGTGTCTGTGCAAGTAACAATTCTGTGTCTGTGCAAGTAACAATTTTGTGTCTGTGAGAGTAACAATTCTCTGGCACTCAGTAACAATTCTGTCTGTCCCTGAGTAACAATTCTCTGGCACTCAGTAACAATTCTGTCTGTCCCTGAGTATGAATTCTGTGGCCCTAACTAGCGTTTCTTTGTCCCTAAATAACGATTCTGTGGCCCTCATTAACAAGTCTGTGTCCCTGAGTAATGGTTCTCTGTCCCTAAGTAACTTCTCTCTGTCCCCAATTCTCGTTTCTGTGGCCCTAACTCTGTCCCTGTCCCTAGTACAGAGCGGTCTGCCTCTGTTCAATGACTGCAGGCAAATGAAGATTTCCAAAATGGCCGCTATATATACCTCGACCATTACACAGTGCTGGCTGGCTGGCTGCTGATTGGCTGATGCGATCACATGTCGTTGAGGAATGCATTATGGGGCAGCGCGCCTTGTCTGCGCGCCTTCCCCGACATCCCCGCTCCGTCGCCGCACATGTCAGCCGCCATTTTCGGAAAAATTTCGATTCGCGCGTCCGAATTAGGCTGTTTTTCGGATTCGGCACGAATCGAAATTTTTCCGAAATTCGACTCGAATTCCACTTCGGATACTTCGATTCGCTCATCTCTAATCTCCATTGCCATGGCCATGCTTGGATTTTTAGGTTCAGTGCCTTTAGCCTGATTCTTTATTGGAACAATACCTTGCTCCTCACTACTGTGTGGACAGAACAGTATTCTAGAAGAGAGCATCAGAGATTACATTGTGTATGGGGCTCTGTAGCCGCTCTGTAGGGTGCCCATTCTTACCCGTATCCATGGCCAAAAGTGCCTACAATGGGCACGTGAGCATCAGAACAGGACAAAGGAGCAAAGGAAGAGGGTGGCCTGGTCTGATGAATCGCATTATCTTTTACATGATGTGGATGACTGGGTGTGTGCATCACTTACCTGGGGAAAATATGATACCAGGATGCACTATGAGAAGAGGGCAAGCCCACATGGAAGAAAAATATATTTTAAATATATTTTAAAAATATTCTTCCCAAATATATTCACATATATTTGAAATACTACATTTTTGGGCGTATTCAATATATTTCAATAAATAAATATAGATATATATATACACACACACATATAAATTAATATCTATATACTGTGTGTATATATATATATATATATATATATATACTGTATTTTTAAATGCATTTTTATTACAAAATATATGGAAAATATTTTAAAGAATAAATTTTCAAATATACTGTATATATATATATATATATACAGTATATTTGAAAATTTACATATATATTTACATACATATATTTACATATATATTTGAAAATTTACGTATCTTTCATATATTTTGTAATAAAAATGCATTTAAACATACAGTGTGTGTTTATGTATGTATATATATATATATATATATATATATATATAATTTATTTATTTCAGGTATTTAAAAAGCACTGTTAATTTACGCAGCGCTTTACATATATATTGTACATTCACATAAGTCCCTGACCCTCAAGGGGCGTACAATCTAAGGTTCCTAACCCACATGCATATACTAGGGCCAATTTAGACAGGAACCAATTAACCTCCCAGCATGTCTTTAAACATATATAATGTTTAAATGCATTTTTATTACAAAATATATGAAAAATGTTTAAAAAAAATACATTTTCAAATATACTGTATGTCTTTAAAAATACATTTAATCTACATTTTTGGAATGCATTTGCAAATATATGTAAAAATATAAGTTAAAATGACTTATTTATATGTTAAAAAAAAATCTGAAGAATATTCAAAAAAAAAAAATGTTTTATATATTTTGTAATATATAAAAAACGCATTTCAATATGCAATGCAATATATATATATATATATAATATATTTTGAAATATATTGAATACGGCCAAAATTGTGGTATTTCAAATATATTATTATTATTATACAGGATTTATATTATTATTATTATTATAATACAGCATTTATATAGCGCCAACAGTTTGCTCAGCGCTTTACAATATAGCGGGAGACAATACAGCAACAATACAGTTCAATACAAGAGGGAAAGGAGGGCCATATATGTCAATATATTTGGGAAGAATATTTTTAAACTAGATTTAAAATATATTTTTCTTCCATGTGGGAGCCGGTAAAAACAATGTGATGCTTTGCATATTGGCGTCCAGTCCTTGAAAAGCCAGGGCTGTTTTGAGAGCGAAAGGGAGACCTACTCAAAATTAAGTGGGTGGTCATAATGTTATGGCTGATTGGTGTATTTACGTTTCCTATTCTGAGCAAGGCACCTGTCACCTAGAGAGTACTCTGAGCAGGTCATAGACTCTGCCTCTGTATACACCGCTTCCCTGTACAAGGACAATTTGCATTTATAGCAGCATTCAGCATCTGTATGAAATAACAAGTAGGAATTGGAACTGTGCCTGTGCAATCACTGTGTTGTGACAGGTTAAATACACAAAATGACCATTGACAAAACCTGTTCAGTCTATTCAGTTCAGTCATTATGACTGCGGATAATAGGAGGAAAGAGCCTTTCCATAACAGTGCTACAGCTTGTCATAGAACTCTGGATCAAGCCTTGGTGGTCATCATGGGTGGTGTCTTGCCGGTTCATCAATCTGGCTTCACTCCAAGGTTCAGCGGTGCCTGGAAAAGCTTCCTGTGTTGGATGATAACAGGTGTGTCACCCGGAGAACAATACCCAGAAACAGGTGTGTGCGACTCAACATCAAATGCCAGGAACTTGACTTCATCAACACACACTCCATTCTCAGCAAAAAATCACCCAAAGACAAACTTACTGGCCTGCAGAGACAATTAGGTGAGGATAAGCATATGTTTGGCAGAAATACCAAAGTGTCAGAGAGGACGTGAACATTCAGAGTCAAAGGTTCATGCGCTATAGGGATCCATTGTTAAATAACATTTGCTAATTTAATTTAATTTGCCCCCTTTCGTATTACGAAGAGGAATTTTGCATTTACCCCCACCCCCCCTTACAAGTGAGATTTTAATTAAAGGTGGAGCCTGTTGGACTAAGGCAGGCCATAGATTATGCAATTTTCTTTCCTTCCACCAAGGAAGGAAAGAAAATTGCTTGATCCCCCCATCCACACAGTTAGTGTGGATGGGGGAATCCCTACCATAGTGCTATTGTGTTCTGCTGGTGGGTAGAACACGATGATTAGTGTTGCTGGTGGCACTACTCGTTCTGGGAAAAAATGGACAGGCTGGTTGTACAGAAGTCAATCAATACTGCCGATCTCCTGCACTCTTCCTACCACTCCATCCCCCACAGCTTTTCCTCCCGTACCACTATCCTCTCCCTCCTAGATTGTAAGCACCAAGGAGCAGGGCCCTCGAACCCCTCGTGTATCGTATTGTATTGTTATTGTACTGTCTCATGTATTGTCTCCCATTGTAATGTACAGCACTAAAATAATTGCATTTCCATGTTGTGTGTACTGTGGGAGACCAGATATGGTGAATGCAGGGGCCAGGGAGACCAGATCTAGGGAATGTAGGGTCCGGGCAGACCAGATCTAGGGAATACAGGGTCCGGGGAGACCAGATCTAGTGAATGCAGGGTCCGGGGAGAGCAGATATAGTGAATGCTGGGTCCGGGGAGACCAGATGTAGTGAATGCGGGGTCCAGGGAGACCAGATATAGTGAATGCAGGGTCCTGGGAGACCAGATATAGTGAATGCAGGGTCCAGGGAGACCAGATATAGTGAATGCAGGGTCCTGGGAGACCAGATATAGTGAATGTAGGGTCCAGGCAGACCAGATCTAGGGAATGCAGGGTCCGGGGAGACCAGATCTAGTGAATGCAGGGTCCGGGGAGAGCAGATATAGTGAATGCGGGGTCCGGGGAGACCAGATCTAGTGAATGCGGGGTCCGGGAAGACCAGACATAGTGAATGCAGGGTCCGGGGAGACCAGATGTAGTGAATGCGGGGTCTGGGGAAACCAGATATAATGAATGCAGAGTCCGGGGAGACCAGATATAAGGAATGCAGGGTCCGGGGAGACCAGATATAGGGAATGCAGGGTCAGGGGAGACCAGATATAGGGAATGCAGGGTCCTGGGAGACCAGATATAGGGAATGCAGGGTCCTGGGAGACCAGATATAGGGAATGCAGGGCCCGGGGAGACCAGATATAGTGAATGTAGGGTCTGGGGAGACCAGATATAGGGATTGCAGGGTCCGGGGAGACCGGGATTCCCGACCTTCTCCACTCTTCCTACCACTCCATCCCCCACAGCTATTTCCTCCCGTACCACTATCCCCTCCCTCCTAGATTGTAAGCTCCAAGGAGCAGGGCCCTCGAACCCCTCGTGTGTCGCATTGTATTGTTATTGTACTGTCTCATGTAATGTATAGAGCTGAGCGAACTGTTGGCGCTATATAAATACTGTATAATAATAATAATACAACCAGGGTACCCATACATGGACTGAAGGAGCCTGGAAAGCATTGCACCAATATTTATTTTATTGTTGCTTACCAGGGGCGGACTGACAACTCATGGGGCCCCCGGGCAATAGGTAATCATGGGGCCCCTGTGTCCTTGCCCACACTCAAACCACACCCAAAAAAGAATATGAAAGGTACTAGGAGCATTTCATGGGGCCCCCTATTGACCCAGGGACCTCGGGCAGTGCCCGAATGCCTAAATGGTCAGTCCGCCCCTGCTGCTTACCAATTCTTAGATGTGATGGTTGCTTTTGTTTTCTTTTTGAGGCTTTCTTTCTATTTTTAACTGGTGATCTGGCCAGTAAGTCTGTCTTGCAGAATGTATTAGTTACAGGGATCAGACAAACTATTTACCACTGACAGGGGTGCTTACAATGATCCGTTTTTATGTACTTTTGTTTATAACTCTAGAACTACCCTCTTGAGGGCCGTTGGATTTGCTTGGGTCCCCCTAAGCTCTGCACGGCCAGGCAACATGCATTTTTCCACACTTCAGAGTCACTAAACAGTCCTTGAGCTGGTTTTTAGTTGATTTTATTAAAGGGGTTAGCAACTTGAATGGGGTCTAAGGGTGTATGGGATGCCCTTGGAACTGTAGAACTTGAGGACAAAGTTCTTAGCAACTACAGTATTTTCTGGCGTATAAGACTACTTTTTATACTTAAAAATATACCCCAAAAATTCGGGGTCGTCTTAAACGCGGGGTATAAAATGTGAACCTTGAGTTTGTTTGGGTCAAGCTGGCTGGATGTGTGGTGATACTGTACATACAGTATACCGCGCTGAGCCAAGCTGGCTCAAAACAAATGTCCCTATAACAGATTAATCTGTCAGCCTGCTGGATGTGCGGTGAGCCAAGCGGTTTCAAAACGTACCGGTATATCCCTACTGTAATCAGCCCGCTGGATTTGTGTATGTATGGTAGCTGCGGCTACATACAGTATACGCTGGGCCAATCACGGATTTTAAAGGATTTTAAGTACTGGTAAGTCACAACCATTTCAATTAAAAAATCTGATGTTTTTAAATGGTGTTGCCTCGGAAGGGGGGTAGTCTTATACGGCGAGTATAGCCCAAAACCTATGTTTTAACTGGAAAATTAGGGGGTCGTCTTATACACCCAGTCGCCTTATACGCTGGAAAATACGGTATGTACAAAAATGTGAACTAGCAGGAAAAATATATAGCACTCAGGGGCGGGCTGACCATTTGGAAACTCGAGCCCTGCCCAAGGGCCCAGGGTCAGTAGGGGGCCTCATGAGATGCCCCTGGTACCTTTTTCATAGGCTTTTTTGAGTTTGGGCAAGGACACAGGGGCCCCATGATCCCCTATTGCCCGGGGGCCCCATGAGTTGTCAGTCCACCTCTGAGAGCACTGTTCCTTTTTCTTGCTGGTGTACCTCCTCAGACCACAGATGAATCCTCCTCGCCACCCAGCTGTACTGAGAGTATCCCTGAACAAGGGGGTCCCAAGAGCTTGCAGTTAAAGATTCCCAGATGAAGAGTAGTTGGGTATTACACCTGACCAGGGGGTGTACGAGTATTACACTGTCCTCGCCTGCTAGCATGGTGGATTGGTGGCTGCCTTTAAGCCTTAAACTGGGTTGGCTCCATCCCTGCTAACAGATTGTCCTCACCAGGAGACGTTGAGGCGGTAAAGATCCTCCCATCTAGCAAGCAGCCTGTAGGTAGACTCCTCTCCCTGGGGCCCCCTCCCAGGCTGCACACTCCAGCCTTCCTCTCAGTTCATTTTCCACCTGACTCCCCTGCTCTCCAGACTCTGTTGTATTAGAGGGTTGTCCTGGCCACCATGTCCAGCCTTCTGCCAGGGGATTGGCCAAGGTCCCTCAAACATGTAGACCTGGGCCTTCTCGCTTCCTCCGCCCCTCTTCCAGAAAGTTCTTCAGTCTCTGGAACGGTGGGAGGGTTCCAGAAACCCTGACCTGTAGGACCTCTCAGCTTGTCCTGAGGTGAACTCTTGCCTCTCTCCCAGGTTGACTCATCCCAGGCTGCTACTCTATCTAAAAAAACAACAAACCTAGCTAAGCTAGAGGGTGTTACAAAATCTTTATCCCAAAAAGAAAAAAAAACAATGTTTGCTGTAACTGCTTATAAAGTGTTAGGAAAGAGTTTGGCTTCCATTTGTCAGTGCATTTAAATTTGCAAGTACATGTAACCCTCTTTTTTCCCCTGGACTGACAAAGCTGCTGTCCAAAGGTGCTATAATACAGGAGGTGTGTTACTGGCTAGATTACCAGGTGAAAACAGAGGGAGAAATCCTAAAAAAAAAAGTAAAACTAATGCAACCACTACATCTAATGATTGGTAAGCTGCAATATATAACATTTTTGGTTTTGGGTTTAATACTGCTTGAATGCCAGAGCCTTATTTACAGGGGCTAAATGGCCATGCATGGGGCCTAATTCAACACATAACAGAAGGGTACATCAGAATTGAGAAAAAGTGTCTGGGGAATTCACTGTATTGTGACACTCTTTAGAATTCCCTCACTCCTCAACACATCAAATGTCTGTATAGGGGACTGTTGGGAACAAGTACATAGATTTCTCTTCTCTGGAGTGGGCAGCATTGAGGTTGGTATGTCCATACCATGAGCACTCCATCCTCAGAGCCTATTCATCCCCTTGCTAGCTTGTACTCTATTGGCAGTGCAGCGGAAAGGGTCATAGTAGATGGATGACTCAACCCCATCACCGACAGGCAGAAAGATTCCCCAACTGACAGCTGAAAGTAAAGGGGCAGGAATGCCAGTGAGATCATTGTCCAAATATATAGTAAATTTAGACAATGACGTAATCAGCATCCCACCCCTTTGTTTACTTTCAGCTGTTGGTTGGGAAATCTCCAATGAGTATTCGATTGCTACAACTCTGGCGGCTGCTGGTTTCATAGCGAACAGGGGGAACTTTGCATATTCATGACACCTTCCCAGCATAATATGCCCTGGTCACATACCTGATTGGAGACTGAAATGACGAGGTCGGCCTCACTTGTGTCACTAGCCCTGACCCTACTGGAAGTGGAACGGAGGGTGTCTAGGGACCAGGGGGACAAGAGCGCCAGCAGATGTTGTTTGAGACTTTGGAAGGCTGATAAACTTCTGACTCAGGAACAGTAGTGATATGCAGAGCTAGTATGGTAGATCGCCAGGCATGCACCAGAGCAAGGCAGGAAGCAGGGATGGGAGACAGGAGCAGTGTCATAGGAATAGCCGGGGTCATCAACGGGAGGACAGCGAGGTACCAAATCATAAGCAAACCAAAGTCAGGAGCAGAGGCGAAGTCAGGAACCAGTATCAAGCAGGGGAGTAGCCAGAGTCAAGTCAGAAACAAGCCAGGTCAGCAACAAGGATATCACGCAGGAAACGGGGAACAGCTGAAGACCAGTCAGCACAGGCAAAGGCACCTTTTAAATAGTCCGTCTGGCGCCAATCTTAACCGTGCGTGTACACGTGCGTGATCGTGCATTTCTGTGCACATGCGCACGTCTATTTGCCAGCCGTCTCAAGGGAATTCCCTTATAGCCCTACTCTGAGCACTGGTATTTCTCTGAACACCAACTTGGAGTTGGACTAAATTACCACCAATTTGCTTATCTGCGAAAAGGTAATTCTTTTAGAATCTGTTGCAGCCAAAGTGACAAATTCTAAACGTGGTACTAGTAGGAACTACTTGAATCTGGTACATATATTGGTACTGGTACCAACACTGGCGTAAAGCTTTTATGAATTAGGCTCAAGCCATGTTAAAGGGGTCATAGCACCATAAAAGTGTTATTATTGCATTATTGAATTCTCCCTTCAGTTCCCATCTCTATGCCCTTGGTCATGATATAAATGCAGAGATGAGGACAGGTACATAGATTGTAAGGATGCAGATACTGCAGAGTTTTGGCATATTTGTTGTTCTCAAATTAATATCCTGTTTTTCAGTTAGACTGCAGCTCATTTTTTAAAATGGAAGACTGAATTTCTGGAAAATTAGTGTGAACTCCATTTTCCCTGTACAGCAGGAAACTAAGAACTGTCTGCCAAAATTTTTGCTAATAAAAGTATTAACAAGTATATGCCCACAACAGCAGAGTTTTATTATGCTAGCAATACCTATAATAGTTTGTAAAACAGTCCATGTGCTATGAGAACACCAGGAGAGGGTTACTAGTAAGGTCTGACAGATGGAGTGGCTCTGTGGGGGGCTGCTGGGGTCCATTGGGATGCCATTTCCCCCACACTATCCAGGAAGCTCCTGTCACTCACACCACAGGAGCTGTCTCACTAACAGAACAGCCTGTTCCCATACTGTGCCTGAGCCCATGTGAGCATTGTGCTGGGGCACCAGAAACTCTGGGATGCTGTCTGTTTTTCAAGATCAAATAATACACAGGTATCACTTGTAATCAGCAGACGTTCTGCCCACAGATGTCACTTGTAAGTAATTTTTATGTGCGGTTGTTTAATTTCATTCTCCATGTAAAGCATTAAGTAAAGGAATTACTGTATCAGAAACATACCTGAACAGGGGCGGACTGACAACTCATGGGGCCCCCAGGCAATAGGGGATCATGGGGCCCCTTTGTCCTTGCCCAAACTCAAAAAAGCCTATGAAAAAGGTACCAAGGGCATCTAATGGGGCCCCCTACTGACCCCGGGCCCCGAGTTTCCAAATGGTCAGTCCGCCCCTGTACCTGAATCCACAGCTCTGCTCAAAACTCACCTCTCCTATACATGGACAGTCTGGGTGCTGGCCAGTGAAGTACGTTTCCACTCGCCATCAAAATTAGAAATAAGTATCAGCTGCACTCCACTCTTAGCTTCTCTTGTCATATTTATTCATTATAAACAAAAGTGACTGCATACAGCAATGTCTCCAGCTGGAAACCAACCTTCCTTGACACATTTCACTGCTCCTGGTTTGCTCACAAAGGATAGGGGAAGTCTCTACTTGGGAACCAACCTTCCTTGATGCCTTTCACTAGAGATGAGCGAATTTCTCAAAAATTCGATTCGGCTGATTCGGCGAATTCCAGTATGAAATTCGATTCGATGCGAATTAATTCGCTACGAATTTAACTTATTAAAAGGGTTTCTAGGCTTCAGAGAGCCTTTAAATTAGTGCAGAACACTGTACCTTTAATTTAAATGCCCTTGGAGATGAAAACAAATGGAAACAAATAGATACAATGTTTCAACCGCTGTATGGAGTGAGTGTCCCAGAACTGTCAGAAATAGTCTATTTCTGACAGTTCTATGACATTCCCTCCATACAGCGGTTTCAACCGCTGTATGGAGTGAATGTCCCAGAACTGTCATAAATAGTCTATTTCTGACAGTTATGGGACATTCACTCCATACAGCGGTTGAAACATTGCATCTATTTTTTTCCATAAATGACATTCTGCAGATACACTTAGAGGAGCGCTGCAGATACACTTTTTGCCGGCTTGGAATTATTCTTATTTTCATCCTACTTCTTCTTCTTCTTCTTCATCCTCATCCTCTTCTTCTTCTTCTGAGGATGAGGATGAGGATGAAGAAGAAGAAGAAGAAGTAGGATGAAAATAATATTAATTCCAAGCCGGCAAAAAGTGTATGTGCAGAGCTCCTCTAAGTGTATCTGCAGAATAGAGGAACTCTGCACATACACTTTTTGCCGGCTTGGAATTATTCTTATTTTCATCCTACTTCTTCTTCTTCATCCTCATCCTCAGAAGAAGAGGATGAGGATGAGGATGAAGAAGAAGAAGAAGTAGGATGAAAATAATAATAATTCCAAGCCGGCAAAAAATGTATGTGCAGAGTTCCTCTATTTCTGACAGTTCTCTGACAGCTTCTTCACATGTACAGCGGTTGAAACATCTGTATCCTAAATGGAAACTAATAGATACAATGTTTCAACCGCTAAACATGTGTTCCTTCTGTCAGAGAACTGTCAGAAATAGCGGAGCTCACTGCAGGGACACTTTTGCCGGCTGATCGGGAAATATTCGATTCGCGCACCCGAAGTAGGCAAAATTTCGGATTCGACGCAAATCGAATATTTCCTGAAATTCGACTCGAATTCCGGTTCGCCTGGTTCGATTCGCTCATCTCTACCTTTCACCACTCTTGGCTTGCTTATAATGATAGGGGAAGTCTTAACTATCTTTGTGAGCGAGCCAAGATTGGTGAAACACATCAAGGAAACTTGGTTCCCAGGTAGAGTCTTCACCTATCCTTTGTGAGTAAGCCAAGATTGGTGAAACACATCAAGGAAACTTGGTTCCCAGGCAGAGTCTTCACCTATCCTTTGTGAGCAAGCCAAGATTGGTGAAACACATCAAGGAAACTTGGTTCCCAGGTAGAGTCTTCACCTATCCTTTGTGAGTAAGCCAAGATTGGTGAAACACATCAAGGAAACTTGGTTCCCAGGCAGAGTCTTCACCTATCCTTTGTGAGTAAGCCAAGATTGGTGAAACACATCAAGGAAACTTGGTTCCCAGGTAGAGTCTTCACCTATCCTTTGTGAGCAAGCCAAGATTGGTGAAACACATCAAGGAAACTTGGTTCCCAGGTGGAGACATTGCTGTATGCAGGCATTTTTGTTGATAATGGATAAATACGGCAAGAGAAGCTAAGAGTGGCTGATACTTTTTTCATAATACAGTATCTCCAAGCCACAGTTTCATTGTCCTCTATACACCGGTTAAGCATATCCTTGGAGATCCTACAAAGCTTGAAGTCAGGTGCTACCAGAGTCTTTAAAGAAAGACTAAAACAATTGTGTCAGGCTTGGATAAAAGAACTTGATAAATGTAATACACATGGACTTGGATAGGGAGAATGGGATCAGCCATTGTCAGCACCACTTACAAGCTTTCAGGAGGTAGGGGAGGCGATGTTACCCTAAGAGTAATGGCCATTTGGGTTACAATGTATGTGGTGCCACAGTCTTACTGCTTCAGAAAATGTGGCGAAATAGAAAATAAATGACATATTTGCTGGAAAAACCTGAATAAGTAATTGTGGGGAAATATTTTTTATGTGTAAGTAAACCCTAACTTTGATAGGGGGAATGGGGTCAGAATGTAAGCACCACTTACAACCTTGGGGCAGATAGGGAAAGCATGTAACTTGGGTACAGCAACCCTGTGGGCTACAATGTGTTTGGTGCCACTGCTTTACTGCTCCAGAAAGTGCAGTGCAGGGGCGGACTGACAACTCATGGGGCCTCCGGGCAATAGGGGATCATGGGGCCCCTGTGTCCTTGCCCAAACTCAAAAAAGCTTATGAAAAAGGTACCAGGGGCATCTCATGGGGCCCCCTACTGACCCCGGGCCCTCGGGCAATGCCTGAGTTTCCAAATGGTCAGTCCGCCCCTGGTGCAGTGAAATAGAAATTAAATTACATATTTGATGGAATTGTCTGACTAAGGAATTCTGGAAATAAATAGTGTTTGTAAACATTAACTTCAGTAGGGAGAAGGGGGTAACACTGTAAGATCCACTTACACACCTGAGGTAGGTATAAGGGACCATGTTACCTTGGCAGTCAAAGCCTTTTGGGTTACAATATAATTGATGCCACAGCCTTACTGCTTAAGGAATTCTGGAGAAAAAAAAATTTTTTTTTAAGTGAATGTGAACCCGAACTTTGATATGGAGAAGGGGATCAGACTATATACACCATTTACAAGCTTGGGCAGGTAGCCCATGTTGCTTTGGGTGCAATAGCCCTGTGGGTTACAATGTATTTGGTTCCAAAGCCATACTGCTTCAGACTGATGTGAATGTACAATATATATATATGTAAATCGCACCGTATATTGACAGTGCTATATAAGTACCTGTAACATATAAAATAAATAAATAGCATCACAGTGGATAAATTGTTAGCACTTCCGCCTGGCAGTAGTAGGTTCATTGGTTCAAATCCCAACCACGACACTACATGCCTGCAGTTTGCATGTTCTCTCTGTGCTTGTGTGAGTTTCCTCCGGGTACTCCGGTTTCCTCCGACACTCCAAAGACATGCTGGTAGGTTAATTGGATCCTGTCTAAAGTATTGTCCCTAGTATGTGTTTGTATGAATGTGAGTTAGGGACCTTAGATTGTACGCCCCTTGAGGGTTAGGGACTGATGTGAATGTACAATATATATGTAAAGCGCTGCGTAAATTGCACTATATAAGTACCTGTAATAAATAAAAATAAATAATGAATAGAAAACAAAGTACATATTTGTAGGAAAACTAAGGAATTCTGGAGTAAAAAAGGAAGTGTATGTAAATGCTAACAATCAACTTCTCCTATTTGCTCCCTTTTGGTTTTTAAAAATACCATTGAAACCATTTTATTATGTATGTTAAGTAAGGGTAAAAATTTCTGTTGAGTCTGTCAGAAATCCATGGGTGATGAAACGCGTCGGAGCGGAACTACAGACACTTATATCATTATGCATGGAAGTTGCACTCACAACGAGGAAGCAAGAGGAGCCGGCTAATCCATGGAAACAAGAAATCTTTACCCAAGTGCTGGGAAATAGCACAGTGCTTTATAAGTGCAATTGTATATGTGTGAATGGTTTTATTGAATAAAATCATTTTACACTATTTTGGCCTCTCTCCTGTTACCATGTTGGATGAGATGTATTAAAGAGGGTGATGTGAAGGAGGTGCATGGATAAAATCCTTTGGGGGGAAGTGCTATTTGACCCACTTTTAATCAGAAGTGGTCAAAAACATGTAGTGAGTTCTCAGAGGTGTGGAGGGGTGTGCAAGGAAAGAGGTTGTCACAAGTGGAGAAGAAGCATTGGAGCACAATACACATCATTGATATCAACAAGGGAACTATTACTGAGACTGCCTGTGAAAACCATACTGTACCATGTACAACTTAAAGGCATCCGTCAAGCATTATATTTAAAGTATTTTTGTATTTTTTGAAAAATGTCCTCCAAGCCATATGAATTGCCCCTCCCTCTGATGTTTGGTATGACAGACCCAACCAGGCCAGGATCTTTTGGATAGGACTGCAGGCTAGCTTCTTTCCTACTGACTATGGGCCCTGGCATTTGAGGGGGGCTCAATTGGGAGGTGTGGACAGGGGCGGACTGACCATTTGGAAACTCGGGCACTGCCCGAGGGCCCGGGGTCAGTAGGGGGCCCCATGAAATGCGCCTGGTAACTTTTCATAGGCTTTTTTGAGTTTGGCCAAGGACACAGGGGCCCCATGATCCCCTATTGCCCGGGGGCCCCATGAGTTGTCAGTCCACCCCTGGGTGTGGACCTGGGGGACCTTTTGGAGTAGTTTTACTTTGGATTCCCCGAAACACGTCGTCTATGAGAACTGGAGGACCTGATAGAGATTTGGGGCCTCTGTGCCCAAACCAGCATTGACTGATTCAACCTATTCCTAGACTTAGAGATTCAAAAGAGAAGATTACAACTAGCTCAGAACAACCTGATGCTGGGGTCTCCTGCTGTTATGTGTACTTTGTTTTTTAGGAGGTTATGTGTTTACTGTTAAGTCTCTTTCTCCCATTGATAATTGAATTAATTAGGTAACCTGTTTTTTTCTGTCTCTTTGCTAGTCCTCCTGACGTGATTAGTCTTGTGTCAAGGTTACCTCAATGTGTAATATTTGTTTTTTGTGTTCATGTGGTGACTGCCCCTGTTTTTGAAGTGTGCACCTAAGCTATTGTCTAGTTCTTGTGTGCAATTCCCACCTATAATACCTTGTTCCTGTGTTCCAGCGGTGAGGGAGCAATTCTCTGGCAGAGGTACCTGGGCAGGGTGCCAGGCAGTCCTTCACATTTTTTTTTTTGCATCAGTACATTTCCTCTATAGCAGTGCCCTGCTTCCCATAAGCAGTTTGCCTATTAGCCATAAAAATGGGCAAAATTTAATTCCTCCCCACATAGACATAATTGGATTTCACTGTTGTATTCGAGTTTTCCAAATTTCAAACAAGATTTTGCAAACCCTTGAACCCGGGCAGATTCCCCTAAATTTAATGATCAACTGCTCCAGGTGGAGTACACCGCCACTTTGCCCATCCTTTTCTGTTTTTAAATCAGCTGACTCCTCCAAGATTGGATGAGACTAATTTTAGTAGCTAGTAAATACATGGCTCCGATGGAAATAAAAAAAAATTTCATACATGTGTCTCATTAACATCTGAAAAGGGCAGTAATGCTGTCACCAACCTGGGCAATTAAAATGAGCATAGCATGAAAAAGTGCACAAGTGGAAGTTACTTCCAGTGAAAACCCAATTTCCAATAAATTGATATAGATAGATAGATAGATAAAGAAAGAGAGAGAAAGACAGACACAGTTTTAATTGAAAGTAGCCTCTGATTATTTACTTATCTTAATTTAAAGTGGTTCTAAGACTGAAGGTTTGCATGAATGCATGAAGGTCATAAACCTTCTGTGTGCACCTCCCCTCACCTCCCCTAAAGCCTCCCCAATACTTACCTGAGCTTGATCTTGAGCCATCGATGTGCAGGAGAGCAGCGGCTCTCCCAGCTCTCTCCCATCTCATTGGCTCAGAGACAGCAGTGGCAGCCACTGGCAGGGGGCAAGGAAGCAAGGGAGGGGCAAGGCTGAGCCACCCTCTGTATGTCAATGTACACACAGAGCCAGTATGGGAGCGAGTATGCACAAGTGCCCCCATAGCAAGAGGATGGGGGGAGGAGCCAGGAGCGCTGGTGGAGGACCCAAGAAGAGGAGGATCAGGGCTCCCTGTGCAGAAGCATTGCACAGAGCAGGTGAGTATAACATGTTTCTTTAAATAAAAAATACCTTTAGTTTCACTTTAAAGTGTTTCTAAACTCAAAGCATTTTTTTTTACCTTAATGCATTACCTGCAAAACACCTCACTAATTATTTTACCCCCCCCTCCCCCCATCCCTAAACAATTACCTGACTTGTGTCACTGCTCCAGCGCTGTCCTGGCTGCAGTGCCGCTTTTCTCTCCTCCTGGATAGGCTCCTGCTGCTGTCAGTCAAACTCCTGTGAGGAGGTAGCAGGGGAATGGCTTAACAGGGCTATGTGTGTCTATAGACACACAGCCCGGTTTGGGAGCTCAATGGCATGGGTGCCCCCTTTGCACGACTTACTGAGGGGGCACCCAGAGGAAGGAGGAGTGGACAACACCAACGGGGGTCTTCAGAAGAGGAGGTAAGGGACCGCCCTGTGCAATATCATTGTACACAGCAGGTAAGTATAACCTCATTTTTATTTTGATAAAAAAAGTTAGTATTTTAATTGCAAGTGTTTATGACATATTTAATTTTTCCCTTTGTTTTACTCCATAACATTATATTTAAATTAAACCTACATGAAACAAAATGCTGCATTGTTTTTTTTTCATAATACGTTCACTTTTATCTTGTAATCCAGAAGTTCCTTTAACCTTGGATATCCTGGCTGAATCAGAGCTCCAGCCAGCCAGTCATGAAGGGTAAAGGGATGACTTACTCTTCAGTGTTCTCATATACTCATCTGTCTCATTTTGCTGCAGGAAACCATGAACGTAATGCTTATTTAAACAGACACAGACAGTTTACGGGCATATTCTAGTAACAAATAGTACCAGCAGCTCTGAATGCTGATCTTATGGGCAAACACCTGATCCTCGTAGTAGAAGAGAAATGTGAAATATAGCCCTTTCTTATTTCAACGTGGATTTATCCATGTGTCTGGTATAGGCAAATTAATGTCTGTTTAGATTCAAAGGAAAATTCCATTTACAATTACAAGAAGAGGATAAAAGTTTTGGGGAGACGAGTGTAGTATTTAGCTACAACAAATCAGTGAATTAGGTTACCTGAACCTAGACTTGACTCAGTTTGGGCATATTGGAGGGTAACCCAAATATCCACAATTTCCTGATATGCAGGGGAATAGAATTATTTAGTTTCTTTAACTGCTTTCCTGCCATCCTATAGCAGAACTACTGCTACAGGGTGGCAGGGCTGTGCAAAATCACATATATACGTGATTTTGCATTTCTGAGTAGGGGGTATGCATGCTCCACCCTACCCAGGCCATCAATGGCGGCCACAGACGTCAATCACTGGGTCCTGGCCAGAGATTCCCCGCCGGCACCCGGCGATCACTGAATATCACTGACAGGGGAGAGACCTGTATGCAAACAACACAATTCTCTCTCCTGCCAGCAGTAAAATGCTGTTTTATATCTCTCTGCACAGCAGAGCAATACAAAGCAGCGTGTCTCCCTAGTAAAACACACACAGCGCACACAGTTAACCCTTTCATCGCCCCAGATGTTAACCCCTTCCTGCACAGTGTCTTTTTATTAGCACTGATCGCTGTATTGGTGATTGGTATTTCAGTGATAGTTAGCCAGCTCCCCCCCAGAATCAGAATGCCAGCCTCAGTCCCGCAGTCCCGTTATAAGTCACTGATCGCCGCCATTACTAGTATTAAAAAAAACAATTCCAGTGTACATATATATATATATATATATATATATATATATATATATATATATATATACTGTATATATATATATACTATATACAATTTGTAGATGCTATAACTTTCACGTAAACCAATTAATTTACATGTAGTGGGATTTTTTTTTATAGCAAAGACATGTCGTAGAATACATTTTGGCTTAAATTTATGAATAAATTAGATTTTTAAAATTTTTTCTATCTGATTTATAGCAAACAGTTATATATATATATATATATATATATATATATATATATATAAAAATATATGTGTGTGTGTGTGTATATATATATATATATATATATATATACATTTTTATTTATTTTTCAAAGTTTTTTTTTTTTGCTTATAGCGCAAAAGACAAAAAAAAGTAGAGGTGAGCACATACCTACAAAAGAAAGCACTATTTGTGGGAACAAAAGGACATACATTTCATTTATGTACAGCGTTGCATGACCGAGCAATTGTGTCGCAAAAAATGGCGAGGTCAGGAAGGGGGGTAAATCCTCTGGAGGGCGAGTGGTTAAATAATATTTCAAGAGGTATGTTCGTTATTTCACCCTATTAAATTGTAAGCTTTTACGAGTAGGGTTCTTTTAATCCTTTTGTTTTTTTATTGCATTGAAACTGTACTGTCCCCCTTTATATTGTAAAGTGCTGCGCAAACTGTTAATATAAATCCTGTATAATAGTAATAATAATAATAACAATAATAATAATTTAGACTTTGTACCTGCTGATGAAACACGGAAAAGTTTCTTCACAGTAAGAGTTGTGGAATAGACTCCCTCAAGAGTTGGTTCTGGCCAGCTCAGTGGATTGCTTTAAAAAAGTCCTGGACTCTTTCTTAGATACACAGAATATAACTGGATATAACATTTATAGGTAAAGTTGACCCAGGGTCAATATCTGATTGCCTCTCGGGGGATCAAGATGGAATTTTTTCCCCTGCAGGAGCAAATTGTATCATGTTTTGCTGGGTTTTTCTGCCTTCCTCTGGATCAACTGTGGGTGTAGGATTATAACTTTTTTTTTTTTTTTTTTTAATGGTTGAACTGGGTGGACTTTTGTCTTTTTTCAACCAGACTAACTATGTAACTATGAAGAAAACCCTGCACTTGCTTAACTGGGGAGCTAGAAAAAGTAATCTTTTAAAGCGTTAGTAAACCACTCCAAAAAAAATTGCCAAAAAATTTCCCCTGAAATAGCATAATATCATAATAAATAATAGCGCGGACTTACCTTAGAATGAAGCCCTCCAGCAGCATGCAATCACCACTGACAGGGCTTCCATTTTCTCCTGGTCTTCCTTCTGGGTTCACGGACTCTGGCCGCTTGATTGGCTGAGCCGCGATGACATCACTTGCGTGGGAGTCTCGGCCGCAGCACAGAACTCTTAAGGAACAACACGGGTATGCCGTTCCATCAGAGTGCATGTTCCGGTGACGTCATCGGCTGCACGAAACTAAATATCTCCTAAACAGTGCACATACAGGAGATATTCGTTGTATCTACAGGTAAGCTTTACTATAAGCTTGCCTTTAGGTACAAGTGTCCAGTGGGAGCTTACTCCCACTTTCAGCCCGGGTTCACATATGTGCGGTGTGGTATATCGCATGTGATTCGCACAGGAACCGCACCACATTCCTGTGCAAATCACATGCGATTTGTGTGCGGTGTGATTGGAGCCATACATTTTCTATGGCTCTAATCGTACCACACTCGCACCAAAAACATGCAGGTCCCCCCTTTTTTTTTGGTCCGCACTAGAATCGGGTCACATGGGTATTCACACCTATGTGATCTGATTCTGCACATCGCACTGCGTTTTGCGGACTGCTTTTGGGGTGTTGTTAACATACAGACCCGCAGCGGTTCGCATGAACGGGGTGCGAGTCTGATGCGGTGTGGAATTTGCACAGAAAATGCTGCAAATTTGGCACCGCATCAGTGTGAACCAGGGCTAAGTGTTGGTCCTGTGTTTTTGCAGTGGGTCAGCACACTATATATATACAGGTGAAACTCGAAAAATTAGAACATCGTGCAAAAGTTCATTTATTTCAGTGCAGCAACTTAAAAGGTGAAACTAATTTATAACATAGATTCATTACATGCAAAGCAAGATAGTTCAAGCCGTGATTTGTCATAATTGTGATGATTATGGCTTACAGCTCATAAAACCCCCAAATCCACAATCTCAGAAAATTTGAATATTACATGCAACCAATAAAACAAGGATTGTACATAGAACAATATCGGACCTCTGAAAAGTATAAGCATGCATATGTACTCAGTACTTGGTTTGGGCCCTTTTTGCAGCAATTACGGCCTCAATGCGGCGAGGCATGGAAGCTATCAGCTTGTGACACTGCTGAGGTGTTATGGAAGACCAGGATGCTTCAATAGCGGCCTTCAGCTCCTCTGCATTGTTCGGTCTCATGTCTCTCATCTTTCTCTTGGCAATACCCCATAGATTCTCTATGGGGTTCAGGTCAGGTGAGTTTGCTGGCCAACCAAGCACAGTAATCCCATGGTCACTGCTTTTGGCAGTGTGGGCAGGTGCCAAGTCCTGCTGGAAAATGAAGTCAGCATCCCCATAAAGCTCGTCAGCGGAAGGAAGCATGAAGTGCTCCAAAATCTCCTGGTAGACGGCTGTGTTGGCCCTGGACTTAATGAAGCACAGTGGACCAACACCAGCAGATGACATGGCTCCCCAAATCAACACAGACCGTGGAAACTTCACACTGGACTTCAAGCATCTTGCAGTGTGTGCCTCTCCATTCTTCCTCCATACTCGGGGTCCTTGGTTTCCAAATGAGATGCAAAACTTGCTCTCATCAGAAAAGAGGACTTTGGTCCACTGAACAACAGACCAGGTCTGTTTTTCTTTAGCACAGGTAAGACGCTTCTGACGTTGTTTGTTGTTCACGAGCGGCTTGACAAGAGGAATATGACATTTGAAGCCCATGTCCAGGATCCGTCTGTGTGTGGTGGCACTTGATGCACTGACTCCAGCCTCAGTCCACTCCTTGTGAAAGTCCCCAACATTTTTTAATGGCCTTTTCCTGACAATCCTCTCCACGCTGTGGTCATCCCTGCTGCTTGTGCACCTTTTTCTTTCACACTTTTCCCTTCCACATAACTTTCTATTAATGTGCTTTGATACAGCACTTTGGGAACATCCAACTTCTTTTGCAATTACCTTTTGAGTCTTTCCCTCCTTATGGAGGGTGTCAATGATGGATTTCTGCACAACTGTCAGGTCAGCAGTCTTTCCCATGATTGTGATTCCTACTGAACCAGACTGAGAGACCATTTAAAGGCTCAGGAACCCTTTGCAGGTGTTACGGCTTAATTAGCTGAGTAGAGTGGGACACTTTGAGCCGAGAATATTGCACCTTTTCACAATATTCTCATTTTCTGAGATTGTGGATTTGGGGTGTTCATGAGCTGTAAGCCATAATCATCACAATTATGACAAATCACGGCTTGAACTATCTTGCTTTGCATGTAATGAGTCTATCTCATATATTAGTTTCACCTTTTAAGTTGCGTTACTGAAATAAATGAACTTTTGCATGATATTCTAATTTTTCGAGTTTCACCTGTATATATTGAATATCCCACAGCGCTACAAATTAAAAGTGGATGAATTCACACCAGAAAAAGTACCGCAAAGCTCCCAAGTGTTAGAAATATGTCACTTTATAACAAATGATTTCAAGATTTAGTCAAAAGTTGCAAGATCTCTGAAATATCTCTAAACTTTAATATATAGTTGAAAAAAATATCTGCAATTTCTCTTAATTCTAACATAGAATAGAGATAGACTTGCTAAAATGGTTAAAGTGGTTCTAAAGTCAAAATAATGTATTACCTTAATGCATTCTCTGCATTAAGGTAAAAAAAACTCCCTCTACCTATCCTACCCCCATCCCTAAACATGTACCTGACTCCTCTCACTGATCCAGTCTTGACCCAGCTGCAGCATCGCTCTCCTCTCTTTCTGGTCTCACAGAAGACACTGGCAGCAGCCGAAGCCATAGGCTCCTGCTGCTTTCGGTCAAACATTTGTGAGGAGGGAGCAGAATCATGGCTTATCGGTGCTGTGAGTGTCTATGGACTCACACGAAAAATCAATGTAGTGCTCCTTTAAAAAAATCTTTGCAGTTTTGAATAGTATATTACATAGTTACATAGTTAGTCTGGCTGAAAAAAGACAAAAGTCCATCCAGTTCAACCATAAAAAAAAAGTTATAATTCTACACCCATAGTTGATCCAGAGAAAGGCAAAAAACCCAGCAAAGCATGATCCAATTTGCTCTTACAGGGAAAAAAATTCCTTCCTGATCCTCCAAGAATCAATCGGATATTCCCTGGATCAACTTTACCTATAAATGTTATATCCAGTTATATTCTGTGTATCTAGGAAAGAATCCAGGACTTTTTTGAAGCAATCCACTGAGCTGGCCAGAACCAACTCTTGACTTATGAAATTATTATTATTATACAGTATTTATATAGCGCTAAAAGGTTTGCTCAGCGCTGTACATTATAGTGGGGGACAGTACATGAGACAATACAGTAACAAAACAAAACACGAGGGGTTCAAGGGCCCTGCTCTTTTGAGCTTACACTGTAGGAATGACTTATGAAACTCTAGAAATGATTGACTTATGTTGTAATCTTATTTTGATGTATATTTTTTTCATATATTGTAGACTGCACTGCAGTTGAAACACCTTTTTCCCTGAGGAAGCCCTTGTTGGGCGAAACATGTAGGGAAACTATACTTTTCCAAACAGCAGCAAAACAGCCAAGCTTTCATCACTGTGTCAACAGTATTGTATCAATCCATTTTTTTATGTAGTGACTAATAAAAGTTGATAAAATCTTTTTAATATATGCTCTTTGTTGTATTGTTGTACCTTGAAAATCCCACATTTCTCAGCTCTAGATTTTCAATTACAGGGATGTGGTGCTAATTGTATATTTTGTCACCCACTCATCACTTTCCTTTATCCTTAAAAAAAAAATAAATATTATTATAATACAGGATTTATAGAGTTTACGTAGCACTTTACAACAAAAGGGCAGACAGTACAATTAGGATGCAATTCAATACAGTAGGAATCAGAGGCCCTGCTCATTAGAACTTACAATCTAAGAGGGAGGGTGAAGAGATATGTAAAACCCCTAATACATTTTATATCAAATAAAGTGACTCCGTGCAATTTTATCAATTGTGGAATTATATGTTATCAGAAATCAATGCTCTGTACTATATATTTAATGACCCCAAATTAATTTTAACATCCAAATAAAAAGTACTATAGTGTAAGTTCATCAAATGTGCAATACAAAGGTGTCTGTATGCAATCCAATCCAAAGAACCATGTGCTTCACAATCTTTATGTGCATACCCACATGGAAGAAAAATATATTTGAAATATATTTTAAGAATATACTTCCCAAATATTTTGACATATATTTGAAATACTACAATTTTGGCCGTATTCAATATATTTCAAAATATATTTCAATAAATATATATACAGTTTTGCTCAAAAGTGTGCATACCCTGGCAAAAATTGTGAAATTTTGGCATTGATATTGAAAATATGACTGATCATGCCAAAAAATGCTCTTTTATTGAAGGATGATGATCATATGAAGCCATTTATTATCAAATAGTTGTTTGGCTCCTTTTTAAATCATAATGATAACAGAAATCACCCAAATTGCCCGGATCAAAAGTTTCCCTCCCCTGGAATGTTGGGCCTTGGTACAAACAAAGTGACACACGGGTTAAAATGTCAAGTAGAGGTTAATGTCCCACATCTGTGGCTTTTTAAATTGCAATTAGTGTCAGTGTATAAATAGTCAATGAGTTTGTTAGCTCTTACGTGGAAGCACTGACTAGGCTAGATACTGAGCCATGGGGATCAGAAAAGAACTGTCAAAAGTCCTGCGTAACAAGGTAAGGGAAATTTATAAAGATGGAAATGGTCATATACGGACTATTTATACACTGACACTAATTGAAATTTAACCACTTGCCGTCCGCCTACTGTTTTTAAACAGCAGGACGGTGGCACTCCAGGGGCGGGTTGCCGTTCATAAACGGCACCCGCTGTTTCTAGTTGTGCGCGCTCCCTGGGAGCGCGCAGTACCGCGATCCGGTGCCCGCTGTGTCCTCCGGACACAGTGAAACACCGATCGTCGGATGGAACCTCTGTACGAGGTCCTGATCATGTGATCACTGATTGGCCAATCAGTGATCACATGCAAAGTAGTAAGCAAGATGTCACTTGTGACATGATTGCTTACTACGTGTGAAATCTGTGACTGATCACAGAGGTCACATGGTACAAGGCTATTCACAACAGCCTTGTACCATGTGCCAAGCTCTGACCAATCACAGCTCACACAGTATTTCTCAATGTATAAAAAATGATATAGCGAGCGCTACAAACAGGAATGTGTAAGCAGCTAGAACACCAAAAAAGGCAACCAACCAACCTTATAGTAATCAATAAAAAGAAAGGGATAGGTGCAGCGCTTAAATCAGAATACAAAAAGAGTACTCTATAAGATATATATGCATATAAGTCTCAATGCTTAAAACAATTTTAAACTAGATGCAAATGTGATACAATGGTGAACAGTGCGCTAATCCATAGAATATGTTAGAGCACGCATAAAGTCCTCATCCCAGATCAGTGGTTAGAAGAGAGGTGAAGAATCCTATAAGCAGATAGAGTGCGCACTCACCAGAAGTGCGTATAAATAACGCATGTAGAGAAGTAAAATCAGCAGAATATCTCCGGCATCAAAACTCTGGTCAGATCGCACTCCGTACCATCCTCTGTCTCACCGCGAAGAGCAGTAACCAGGGTTCATCAGACAATGTGGGCGTCAAAAGTACTCCTTAGTCCAGAAGGCACTGTGGGAGGTGGTGCTCTCAGAGAGAGCCCAATAAAGGACGCCACATAGTGTGATGTTGTTTTGACTTAGGTTTATTAGTCACAAAATGGTAATCAACAAAAAGGTACTGACCATGAATAGTTGGCCACATATAGTGGCTAGATGTCCATGTGCTGTAGCCCCTGGACATCTAGCCACTATATGTGGCCAACTATTCATGGTCAGTACCTTTTTGTTGATTACCATTTTGTGACTAATAAACCTAAGTCAAAACAACATCACACTATGTGGCGTCCTTTATTGGGCTCTCTCTGAGAGCACCACCTCCCACAGTGCCTTCTGGACTAAGGAGTACTTTTGACGCCCACATTGTCTGATGAACCCTGGTTACTGCTCTTCGCGGTGAGACAGAGGATGGTACGGAGTGCGATCTGACCAGAGTTTTGATGCCAGAGATATTCTGCTGATTTTACTTCTCTACATGCGTTATTTATACGCACTTCTGGTGAGTGCGCACTCTATCTGCTTATAGGATTCTTCACCTCTCTTCTAACCACTGATCTGGGATGAGGACTTTATGCGTGCTCTAACATATTCTATGGATTAGCGCACTGTTCACCATTGTATCACATTTGCATCTAGTTTAAAATTGTTTTAAGCATTGAGACTTATATGCATATATATCTTATAGAGTACTCTTTTTGTATTCTGATTTAAGCGCTGCACCTATCCCTTTCTTTTTAGTATTTCTCAATGGCTGCAAGAATGCAGACAGAGAGAAAGAAAAATTATTGCTTTTACATCCTATATGGGTGTAAAAGCAATCACTGTAAAAAAAAAAAAAAAAATCTTCATCACCCCCCACAAGTAGTACAGTGTCACTATGGTGACACTGTACTGCTAGGGTGACATTCTAAAAAAAACAAAACATAAATAATATTATAAAAAAATAAAATAAAATGTAAAAAAAATGTTTAAAAATTATAATTTTGGGTTATAAACTAATTTGGCGTATTTTTTTTTTACTAAAAAGATAACGGAATATATTTTGGCCAAGATTTATAATGAAATATTATTTATTTGCAAAATTTTATAAGAAAAACACTTTTTTCTAAATTTTTTGACATTTTCATTTACATAGCAAAAAAAAATAAAAATCCCAGCGGTGAATAAATACCAGCAAAATAAAGCTTTATCTGTCTTAAAAAAATGGTAAAAAATTCATATGGGTACAGTGTTGCATTACCGCGCAATTGTCATTCAAAGTGTGATAGCGCTGAAAGCTGAAAATTGCCCTGGACAGGAAGAGGTTTAAAAGCCACAGATGTGGAACATTAACCTCTAATTGGAATTTTAACCCGTGTGTGTGTGTTGCCTTGTGTGTCTGTACCAAGGCCAAACATTCCAGGGGATGCAAACTTTTGAACATGGCCGTTTGGCCCATATCAGTGCCAAAATTTCACACACAATTTCTGCCAGGGTGTGCAAACCTTTGAGCACAACTGCTCAAATATATATATTGTATGTTGAAATATATTTTTAAACATACATTTTCAAATATACTGCATGTCTTTAAAAATACATTTAATCTACATTTTTGGAATGTATTTACAAATATATGTAAAAATATGTGTTAAAATAACTTTTTACATGTTAAAAAAAAAATCTGAAGAATATATTTAAAAATATTTCATATATTTTGCAATAAAAACGCATTTCAACATACAGTATATATATATAAATATATTTTGAAATATATTGAATATGGCCACATTGTAGTATTTCAAATATATGTCAATATATTTGTGAAGAATATATTTAAAATATATTTTTCTTCCATATTGGTACACATGCAGAAAAACAAATGTGTAAATCAATCGAACTCCAAAGTGACTCCAGCTCCACCACCTCTGTGCCCCTTTCAGGTGGAACCACACCTATCTTAATGGACCTTCATTCTCAGGTCAGTAACAGCTTCATTTTCTAATACTCCTGTGGAGATCTTATTCAGTTTGGTATGATCCGACTCCTGCAATCCTCTCACCATCCAGTGTATGGCCATCTCCCCCAACTAGGACTAAACTCATAGAAACAGGAAAACTACTTTTAAACAACATTTATTATAAAATCAAACATTAAAATGCACTCACAATTTCCCAATATAGAAATGGTGTATGGACTCAGAGGGAGAAGGAGCAGACAGTGCCTGCAGGAGACGTATATTTGACATAAATCTTCACCAAATTGATGTAATCAGCCTGGGATGAGTCAGCCTGTGAGTGAGGCAGGGGTTCACCTCAAGACAGGCTGGGAGGTTCTACAGATCACAGCTTCTGGAGCCCTCCCACGTTTGCAAAAACCTCAGAGCTTTCTGGAGGATGGACGGAGTAGGGGAGAAAACTCAGATCTGCATGTTTAAGGGACCCTGGCCAATCCACTGGCAGGAGGCTGGGCATGGTGACCAGGGCAACCCTCAAATGTGGCAGAACCAGGAGAGAGGGGTGCAGTGTTGGGTGGAAGATAGACTTAGAGGAAGACTGGAGTGAGGAGCCTGGGAGAGGAGCCTACCTGCTAGCAGGATTCTCCCTGGGAGGATGGTCTGTGATGCAGGGATGGAACCAGCCCAGCATAAGGCCTGAAGGCAGCCACCAACCCACCAAGCAAACAGGGAAAGTGAGTACTGCTACACTCCCTGGGCTGGATAAGGAGAGAGCAGTCAGGTGCAAGACCCAACTAGCTTCTCATCTGGGATAGTTTCTAAACAGCCGTTGAGCCCCCTTGCCCAGTAATACCCTCAGTGGAGCTGGGTGAGTAGGAGTAATTATCTGGGGTCTGAGGAGGTACACTAGAAAGAACCTTCAGAGCTCCTAAAGGAAAGAGACTGTAGCTATCCACATTTTTTACATAGTTGCTAAGGAGTTTGTCCTCAAGTTATGCAGTTTGTTGGGCATCCCATATACCTCTAGACCCCATTCAAGTTCCTAACCCCTTAATAAAATCACAAAACCAAGCTCAAGGGCCGCTCTGTGTTGCCTGGCCGTGCATAGCTTTAGTGGGACCCAAAACTCAGTGACTCTTAAGGGGGTAATGCTAAGTTTGAGGTTTACGTTGAGGCATATAGGGAAACCCAGCAGATTTAAGCAACAAAAACCACACTTGGTGAAAGCCAATATACTGGCTTTAACCCCTAGCCTACAGGGCACTTCTACCCCCTTCCTGCCCAGGCCAATTTCCAGCTTTTAGCGCTGTTGCACTTTGAATGACAATTGCACGGTCATGAAACACTGTACGCATATGAAATTTTTATAATTTTTTTGTGACAGATAGAGCTTTATTTTGGTGGTATTTAATTACCTCTGGGTTTTTTTATTTTTTCCTAAACCAAAAACCACTGAAAATTTTGAAAAAAAAATGTTTTTTCTTAGTTTTTGTTATAACATTTTGTAAATAAGTGATTTTTCTCCTTCACTGATGTGCGCTAATGAGGCTGCAGTGATGGGCACTGATAGGCTGCACTGATGGACACTGATAGGTGGCACTGATGGGCACTGATAAGGAGGCACTGGTAGGTGGCCCTGATGGGCATTGACAGGCATCACTGATGGGCCCTGAAAGGCAGCACTCATATATGGCACTGATAGGCGGCACTGATAGGTGACACTGATAGGTGACACTGACTGGCACTGTTAGGTGGCACTGACTGGCACTGTTAGGCAGCACTAATAGGCAACACTGACGTGCACTGATAGGCGGAACTGATGCACACTGATAGACGGCACTGACTGGCACAGATAGGTGGCACTGATTGGCAGCGATAGGTGGCACTGATTGGCAGCACTGATAGGTGGCACTGACTGGCATTGACAGGTGGCACTGATGGGTGACACTGAAAGGTAGCTCAGATGGGCACTATGTGGCATTTATGTGGCACTGATGGGCAATGAAATGTGTCACTGATGTGGCACTGATGAGCACTGAGAGCTGGCACTGATGGACACTGACAGGTGGTGCTGCTGGGGCTACACAGATCATCAGGGCACACTGATCATCAGTGCCCTGATGATCAGTATACATGTCCCTTCCGAGGAATGCCGATTACTGGCTCTCCTCTCCTCTGGAGCTGTCAGCGTGACAGCTCGTGGGGAGAGAAATGACGATAACCGGCATTTCCCTGTTTACATGTGATCAGCTGTGATTGGACACAGCTGATCACATGACGGAGCTGACATCTTTGTCTCTTTCCGTGGATCGGTGATACGCTGTGTCCAAGGGACACAGCGCACCGCCGATCGCCGCGCTGTGCGCTCTGGGAGCCGCGCATGCGCGGTTAGAATGGGAGAAAGTCATATGACGTCCTCCCAAAACAAGAGAACCGCCTTGCATCCGTCATATTACTATATGGCGGGCGGGAGGTGGTTAAGAACAGTATGGTCTACATCAGGGGTGTCCAACCTTTTGACTTTGCTGGGCCACATTGGAAGAACAGGACCAAACATAAAATACACTAACAATAAGGATAGCTGATGAGCAGAAAAAGTAGGACAGATCACAAGTTATTGATCACTGACATAGATAATGTACCTACAGTATATGAATAATAACCCTTCTTTTAATAATATATGTAATATTTTTGACCAAAAAAGTAAAAGGGGGCACCATAATACTAGTGCAATATTTGATGTTGTTTTTGATGTATCAGTATCTGGTTGGATGGATGTAGTAGCAATTCTCAATGAATTCTCAAGGTGCTCATCAGATATTTTGGTTCTAATTTTGCCCTTCCTGAGCTTCATTCTTGAAATAGTTGCTCACAAATATAATGCCAAAAACTGATGACATGAATAAGGCGCAACTGTGAAGAGTAGAATATTTTTATTTGGGAAGATAAGAATTATAAAACACCAGTAAAGAGACACTGTCTAATTTGTATTTGGCCCCATGTGTTCCCTAAATGTAAACACATATTTACAACCCCCCCCCCAAAAAAAATCAACATTTTTAGGTAAGTTTACATTTTTTGGGGGGCTGCATTCATAGCCCTCTTGAGCCGT
Source organism: Staurois parvus (assembly GCF_062004578.1). Classification (NCBI taxonomy): domain Eukaryota; kingdom Metazoa; phylum Chordata; class Amphibia; order Anura; family Ranidae; genus Staurois; species Staurois parvus. The sequence goes on along the minus strand of NW_028318494.1, from coordinate 4,808,408 downwards.
GGGTTGGACAAACATTGGCTACATAGTGATACACTTCTCCTGTGACCTCTGATATACTTATATCTTAAAGTATGGGTGCATTATGTCCCTTAGATTTATGGACTGAATCAATGTTGCATAGTTACATAGTTAGTCTGGCTGAAAAAAGACAAAAGTCCATCCAGTTCAACCAAAAAAAAAGTTATAATCCTACACCCACAGTTGATCCAGAGGAAGGCAAAAATAACCAGCAAAGCATGATCCAATTTGCACCTGCAGGGGAAGGCAATTGGATATTCCCTGGGTCAATGTTACCTAGAAATGTTAGTATCCAGTTATATTCTGTGTATCTAGGAAGGAATCCAGGACTCTTTTAAAGCAATCCACTGAACTGGCCGGAGCCAACACTTGAGGGAGTCTATTCCACATTTTTACAGTTCTTACTGTGAAGGAACCTTTCCATGTTTGGAGATTAAATCTCTTTTCCTCCAGACGTAAAGAGTGCCCCCTTTTCCTCTGTGATGACCTCAGGGTGAATAACTCTACACCGAGTTCGCTATATGAATCACTGATGTATTTATACATGGAGATCATATCCCCCCTTATGTATTATACATGGAGAACCTATCCCCCCCTTATGTATTATACATGGTGATCATATCCCCCCCTTATGTATTATACATGGTGATCATTTCCCCCCTTATGTATTATACATGGTGATCATATCCCCCCCTTATGTATTATACATGGAGATCATATCCCCCCTTATGTATTATACATGGTGATCATATCCCCCCTTACTTATTATACATGGAGATCATATCCCCCCTTATGTATTATACATGTTGATCATATCCCACCTTATGTATTATACATGGAGATCATATCCCCCCCTTATGTGTTATACATGTTGATCATATCCCTCCTTATGTATTATACATGGAGATCATATCCCCCCTTATGTATTATACATGGAGATCATATCCCCCCTTATGTATTATACATGGAGATCATATCCCCCCTTATGTATTATGCATGGTGATCATATCCCCTATTATGTATTATACATGGAGATCATATCCCCCTTATGTATTATATATGGCGATCATATCCCCCCCCTATGTATTATTGTATTATACATGAAGATCATATCCCCCCTTATGTATTATACATGGAGATCATATCCCCCCTTATGTATTATACATGGAGATCATATCCCACCTTATGTATTATACATGGAGATCATATCCCCCCTTATGTATTATACATGGAGATCATATCCCCCTTATGTGTTATACATGGAGATCATATCCCACCTTATGTATTATACATGGAGATCATATCCCCCCTTATGTATTATACATGGTGATCATATCCCCCCTTATGTATTATACATGGCGATCATATCCCCCCTTATGTATTATACATGGAGATCATATCCCCCCTTATGTATTATACATGGTGATCATATCCCCCTTATGTATTATACATGGAGATCATATCCCCCCCCCCTTATGTATTATACATGGAGATCATATCCCCCTTATATATTATACATGGAGATCATATCCCCCCTTATGTATTATACATGGTGATCATATCCCCCCTTAATCTCTTCTTCTCAAGAGAGAATACATTCAGTTCCTCTAATCTTTCCTCATAGCTGAGCTCCTCCATGCCTCTTATCAGTTTGGTTGTCCTTCTCTGTACTTTCTCCAGTTCCCCAATGTTCTTTTTTGTGAATTGGTGCCCAAAACTGAACTGCATATTCCAGATGAGGTCTTACTAATGATTTGTACCGGGGGAAATGATATCTCTCTCTCTCTCTGGAGTCTATACCTCTTTTAATACAAGAGAGCTTGTGATCTACCAGAATTCCCAGATCCTTCTCCACCATTGATTCCCTCAGTTGTACCCCCCGTAATATGTATGATGCATGCATATTCTTAGCCCCCAAGTGCAGAACCTTACATTTATAAACAGTAAACCTCATTTTGCACATAGTTGCCCAATTACACAGAGCATTGAGGTCGGCTTGTAAATTGGAGACATCCTGTAAGGACGTTATTCCACTGCACAGCTTGGTGTCATCTGCAAAGACTGAAATGGGATTTATAATCCCAGATCCTATGTTGTTTATAAATATATTAAAAAGTAAGGGTCCCAACACTGAACCTTGGGGTACACTACTGATGACCCCAGACCATTCAGAGTATGAATCATTAACCACTACTTTCTGAATACAATCTTTTAGCCAGTTTTCTATCCATTTACATACAGATTTCTCCAAGCCCGTAGACTTTACCTTACACATCAGCCGTGTGTGGGGAACTGTGTCAAACGCTTTTGAAAAGTCCAAGTATACCAAGTTCACTGCCACCCCTCTGTCCAAGTATACCACGTCCACCGCCACCCCTCTGCCCAAGGTTTTGCTCACCTCCTCATAAAAAGAAATCAGATTTGTTTGACAACTTCTGTCTTTCAGGAATCAATGCTGTCTGTTACCTATTGTTAGTGTATATTTTCTTTGTGTACTCAATAAATCCCATGACAAAGTGTTGTAGAACACATGCAGGTGAAACCAATTAAAACTAAACTGTGGTGACAGATCTGTGAGCTCTGGGGCTTGTCACTATTCTCCATGTCTTAGTTACCTTTTAATCTTTTGAACAGGAGACATTGTCTTAATTAGAAAATACAAAACAATTGATGTTAATAAAAATAGTTGGATATTATACAAAAAGACTTGTTTGATGGCATTGATGTTTTTGTGTAACAAAATAAACCCTAAAGCAGAAATATGTGATACAATGTATGGGAATATTTTAGCACATTAATCGGTGTGATGGAAGGGTTTAAAAACAATATCTTCCGCCATGATTAAGGTGACTGTAATCATATTAGTGCACTTGCCACCATGCAGTTGACTATTGCATGTGGTCCTTTTTTTTTCAATTTGCACAAATGGTAAGATTTTGTGGACAGCTTTCGGGGTATATTTCCTTCTTTTATAGCACAAGCAGTATTTGAGTTATGCTGGATCCTGGAGGAAAGGAGCATACAAAAAAAAAAAACCTGTCCTGAAAATGTAACTATCATAGACAGTACTCAACTGTGTTGCATAAAACACCATTTCTCACCTTTGTTTCAGTTGTGGCACTAGTTAAAAGTTTGCAAAATCTGGAGGCACCCCAGTTAAAATGTAAAAAAAAATTCAGTATTACTTATTAATGAGAAACCTGAGCCTGGGACAATACACAAGTCTTGATAAAATAAACTTCACATCAGATGCCCCTTCACATTAAATGATTAAATGTTCCTCCATTGCATCAAGAGTGACCACCTTCACATCAGAGGCCTCCCGTCTCATTAGAGGTCCCTCATGATGTCAGAGGCCACTCCATCACATGAGAGCCCCATTCACATCATAGTCACCTCTATACATCAAAGACCCACTAAACTAGAGTCCTTCCATCACATCAGAGTCCCCCATCACAGAACCCTCCAGTCACACAGGCCCAATCACAGAGCACACCAATCACACAATCTCCTCTTCACATTAGAGTTCTACTTTTTGGCTGAAGCACTATAACAGAGGGCAGGAGGTGGAGGAGGTCTGGCTTCTCTTGAATGTTGGGCCCTGACTCAGAGTCATGTGTTGCCATGGTGTAGGCAAGCAGGCTGCCATCACCATAGCAATGAAAAGCACTGGCCATGCTGGCCCTAGAACATCAGTGGTTGTTATGGTGTTGACGGTTGACCCATTGAACTCATGATGCTGGTTCAGGGCAATCTGGGTCCCGTGCTCAAGGCACCCTAGGTGAACCCAGTGAGCAGCTCAAGGTGCCACGACTCCCTGGTTGAGAAACACTGATGTAACTTTTATATGTGTGTATAAATATATATATATTACTTGCAAAAATAATAATTTCCTTTAGGCTGCATTCACAATTGAGTTGACCATCTTTGGTCATTTTGCAGGCTTTTTTCTGGGCATTTGCATAGGCATTTTTGTGGACATTTAAGTCTTGAGTCTTAATTCTTGAGCATTCTAATTTTTTTAACCCTTGGAAAGCAAATTTCTAGGAAAAAAACACAAGATATGTGCGTTAGTTTGCAAATTTTTTTAAGTTGCTCTCATTGATGTCTATTGAAGCTTGAAGCTTGTATCCAGGGGCGGACTGACCATTTGGAAACTTGGGCACTGCCTGAGGGCCCGGGTTCAGTAGGGGGCCCTATGAGATGCCCCTGGTACCTTTTTCATAGGCTTTTTTGAGTTTGGGCAAGGACACAGGGGCCCCATGATCCCCTATTGCCCGGGGGGCCCCATACGTTGTCAGCCGGCCTTGCTTGTATCTCACAAGAAGCTAATTTATTTTTTTCGAGCTATGAGCTAGAAATGACACTAAAATCAGGTGTAAACAGGCACAACTGAAAACCATAGGATTTTGGATGTTCCACATTTTTGGAGCTTAGAGCCACAAAATGCTGGGGTGCGAAAGTGTGAATTCACCATGATCTCAGTTGTTAACTTTTTCCAATAACATTCAAGGAATAAAGAGAGAAATGAAAATGGTCTCTCCTCCAGGCTCATAGTTACTCACACCTAATCTGCCTCACAGTCAGTGACACAGACCCAACCCATTGTTACTTGGACTCATGAAAACCAATTGTATACTGAACCTTCCACCTGTAGAAATCCCTATGACTAAATAGAACCTCAATTGCAGCAGTAAAAAGTAGAGAAAGCGCCTTGATTCTTAACATTTTCCAGAAAAGAAGTAAAAATAATAATAGTAATAATAATAATAATTAGAGGTCATTGTGTGTATAGATAGATAGATAGATATGTAGATAAAAGCGATTAGAACAGCATCAAGACTGTAGAGAAGAACTAACCCTCCAGAGTCAAAAGATGGCCGCCGGGCCTCAACGTGGCTCCGGTGGCGAAGCGTCACAGCGTCCTGGCTCCTCCTTACGGGTTACGTGGAGGCCCGGCGGCCATCTTTTGACTCTGGAGGGTTAGTTCTTCTCTACAGTCTTGATGCTGTTCTAATCGCATTTATATGTTTGCAAACATTATTTTTATCCAGTAAATATTTGATTTTGAATACTACACTATGGGCATCCTTACCTGACTTCTAGTGAGGAACATTTATTTGCAGAGCCCATTTTTGTGATCCAGTTGCCTTTCCCAGAGAAGGAAGTTATCCTGTAAGCAGGCAACCTCTTCTACCCATCCCCTAAAGGGACCTCTGGTTACCTGAATCCGACTAATTTGATACCAGGCATTTGCTGACTACTACCCTGAGGGAGGACCACCTTAACCTTGACCAGACCTATATCTGATGAGGAAACCCCTGGATGTGATACTTAATGCGTATAATTATTACGCATCTGGTGAGTGCGTAATTCTGCCATTATTCACAGAGCACCACCATCAATTTTTAACCAGTCACCTGGCACTTTATAGTCACACAGACTGTTGTTTATATTGAACTTTTAACACTATTTTATCACTCATACTGTCTCTTATTTTGAATCATAATTTTAGCGCTGCACTGTTTTACTTATTCTATGTGTAAGGTTTATGTTGGTTACCTTGAGTGCTTAGCTGCTGATTGGATAGCGCTCACTTTTACATGTTTTATTATAGTAAATTAGAATCACTTGCAGAATTGAGTGATAATGATTTGTGGGGGAAATTTGTCATCAGACACTGAAAACGATTTTGCGACTTTGCTCAGTGATGTGCGAACTTGGCGCTCTATTTCAAATTTCAGTGTTTTTGGTTTGATTATATTATTTAATTACATTTATTATTATTATATTCTTATTATTTATGATTATTTATTTAATTATAATTTATGATTTCGTGTTTCAAATTTTAACATACCCGGGATGTTTACTAGACTCTTGTTCAGACAGATTTCAGTGAGTTATTCTTAAAAATTACAGGCCTACAATAAAAAAATACATATTTCCATTCAAAAAATGTACCGCTTTGAGCACAGAAATATGGACATAATCAGACCGCTAAGGAGGTTAGATATGTAGATAGATATGTGGATGGATGGATGGATGGATGGATGGATGGATAGATAGATGGATAGATAGATGGATAGATAGATAGATGGATAGATAGATGGATAGATAGATAGATAGATAGATAGATAGATAGATAGATAGATAGATAGATAGATAGACGGACGGATCGATAGATAGAGCGAGAGAGATAGATAGATAGATAGATAGATAGATAGATAGACGGACGGACGGACGGACGGACGGATAGATCGATAGATAGAGCAAGAGAGATAGATAGATAGATAGATAGATAGATAGATAGGTAGATATGTAGATATGTAGATAGATAGATAGATAGATAGATAGATAGATATGTAGATAGATAGATAGATAGATAGATAGATAGATAGATAGATATGTAGATAGATAGATAGATAGATAGATAGATAGATATGTAGATAGATAGATAGATAGATATGTAGATAGATAGATATGTAGATAGATATGTAGATAGATAGATAGATAGATAGATATGTAGATAGATAGATATGTAGATAGATAGATATGTAGATAGATAGATATGTAGATAGATATGTAGATAGATAGATAGATAGATAGATATGTAGATAGATAGATATGTAGATAGATATGTAGATAGATATGTAGATAGATAGATAGATAGATAGATAGATAGATAGATATGTAGATAGATAGATAGATAGATAGATATGTAGATAGATATGTAGATAGATATGTAGATATGTAGATAGATATGTAGATAGATATGTAGATAGATAGATAGATAGATATGTAGATAGATATGTAGATAGATATGTAGATAGATATGTAGATAGATAGATAGATAGATAGATAGATAGATAGATAGATAGATAGGTAGATAGATAGATAGATAGATAGATAGATATGTAGATAGATAGATAGATAGATATGTAGATAGATATGTAGATAGATAGATAGATAGATATGTAGATAGATAGATAGATAGATAGATAGATAGATATGTAGATAGATATACACACGTTTTGTAGAATCTCTTTTGCTATCAGTATTAAGGTAGCATCATTTTTCTGAGCAAACGTTTCAAGGCATAGAGGAATCAGGCCAATAACCACTGATGTTAAAAGGACGTGACATATGCCCAAAGTCAGGGCATCAGGGCTGGCTGCACATATTAAAGTCAAACACATCAGCACATGTGATCCGTGGACGGGGTCTGCTGTCTATGAATTTTTAGGTAATTGCTCTTTCACTCTTTATGTTGTACAGTTGACGACAAAATTGCAAGACAGGGTGGCAAAGGGATGAACCAGGAAACCAGAAGTAATGAAATACTATGTAATCTGCTACTCATAAACGAAGGTCTCATCACCTCTACTCAAAGACGTGCGTGGGCTTTACTCTCAATGACTGCCTTCAGCTTCATTTACAGGGTTCACAGGTTACCGAATTATTATTAAGGGTCAGCTCAGACTATAGAAACGCAGTATGGATGCGTTTCTGCATGCACGTTTTTGACACGTTTTCGGCCTGTTCCAGTGTGTTTTTGATGCATTTTTATGCATTCCAGTGCATTTTTTATGGATTCCAGTTAATTTTTTCCCCTCTCTTTTTCTTCAATTTATATAGGGACATGGTGCGTTCTGGTGCATTTTTGATGAGTCATACCACGTTCCAGTACAGTTCTGTGCAGGAAAAATGCAGCCTGTTGTACTTTTTTTTCTGCATCCGGAACGCACTGGAACTGCAAGCACTTATGTGAACTATGACATTGACAATCATATCACCTACTTTCTGTGTGTTTTGGATACAGAAAAAAAGCAACTGAAACGCATGTAGTATAAACTGGCCCTAAGGGCTGGTTCACATTATAGAAACGCAATCAACATGCGCTTTTGCATGCGTGTTTTTGATGCATTTTTGGCACGTTTATGACGTGTTCCTGTGCATTTTTTATGCATTCCAGTTCATTTTCCCCTTCTTTTTCTTCAATTTAAATAGGGACATCTGCATTCCAGTGCATTTTGTTGCATTCCAGTGCATTCTGATGCATTTTTGATGCATTTTACCACGTTCCAGTACAGTTCTGTGCAGAAAAAAATGCAGCCTGTTCTACTTTTTATTCTGCAACTGGAACGCACTGGAACTGCAAGCACTGATGTGAACTATGTCATTGACAACCATGTAACCTACATTCTGTGCGTTTTGGATGCAGAAAATAGCAACTGAAACACATGTAGTGTGAACTGGCTCTAAAGGAGAGCTAAACACTAACTGGATGACATGCAGTTTACTAAAGTACTGTGCAGGGGCGGACTGACAACTCATGGGGCCCCCCGGGCAATAGGGGATCATGGGGCCCCTGTGTCCTTGCCCAAACTCAAAAAAGCCTATGAAAAAGGTACCAGGGGCATCTCATGGGGCCCCCTACTGACCCCGAGCCCTCGGGCAGTGCCCGAGTTTCCAAATGGTCAGTCCGCCCCTGGTACTGTGCATCTTAAACAGCTGCCATGTTTGTAAAAATAAAATAGTTGCTTTCACCTTTTTATCACTCAGTTTTAAAGAATATGTAAACCCAACATTTTATATTCCTGATATGTTGCCTGCTGTGCCATGTATTTATATGAAAAGTATCCTGTTCTCTTTGTATTTCTTCCTTTGTGTGAAATCCCTGGTGTTCCTGCCAGTCCCTCTGCTTTCCTATTCAAAATTGACCAAACTAGGCATGAAAGCACAGTGTGGTCAGTTCTCTAGGTGTGCTGGGAACTCAGCCTGCTCTCTTCCAATGACCACCCCCGCCCTTGCTGGGCCATTCACTGGGAAGACCAGTGTGTTGCTGTTTCTCCTCCCCTGGCTCTCACAGCTCCTTATGCACCAAAACAGGTTATGCGATCACTTCTAAAAAATATATATTTTTTTAATTAAATATATATATAAATTTTTATATGTATACAAAAATGATTTGTCTTTCATTTATATTTTAAATTAAATATGTTGTTTTACAAAGTGATGGTTCCCATGTACTTTAAGTTGCAGTGCTGCCAATCTCATGCAGCCTTTTTGCAGCTACTTGCTGTTCATATGCGAGGAAAGGAAAAGAGGAGACATGACTGAAACCTTTAAATACAAAGAGGGTGTAAATAAGGTTCAGTAGGGCATGATTTTAAATATGAAGCCAAGAGCAAGAACATGGGGACATGACCTCAAACTGGTAGGAAGGAAACAAATTTCAGAAAGTATAATTGCATTATTCTACAGAAAGAGTTGGTAATGCTTATAATAGACGTCCAGCAGAGATAGTAGGTTAGCCAACATCAGTGGATTTAACCACTTCCCGTCTGGCCCTTGTAGATAAATGGCCGAACGGGAGTGCTGCTGAAGCTGGTGGACGTTTCAAAACAAAAAACCCCATAAATAATAATATAAAAAAAAAATGTAAAAACATTTTTGGAAAAATTATAATTTTTGGTTATAAACTAATTTGGATTTTTTTTTTTACTAAAATGATAGATGAATACATTTTGGTCAAGATTTCTGAAGAAAGATTATTTATTTGCAAAATTTTATAAGAAAAACACTTTTTTCAACTTTTTTGGACTTTTTCATTTTTATAGCAGAAAAATAATAATCCCAGTGGTGAATAAATACCACCAAAATAAAGTCTGTCTCCAAAAAAATGAAAAAAAAATTCATATGGGTACAGTGTTGCATGACCGCACAATTGTCATTCAAAGTGTGATAGTGCTGAAAGCTGAAAAATGGCCTAGGCAGGACGAGGGTGAAAGTGTCCCAACTGGAAGTGGTTAAACATGCTTAGGACAAAAATAGTAGTAAAAAAAGTGCAAAATAAATGAATAAATATGTGTGTTTATATATATATATTTATATATATAAACACACATACAGTATATATATAAATATATATATTGGGGCAGACCTGATGGGTTTTTTTTTACTCTTCTATGTTTCTATATGTTTTTTTTTTTAACCTCCCTAGCGGTCTGATTATGTCCATATTTCTGTGCTCAAAGTGGTACATATTTTTGCATGGAAATATGTATTTTTTTTATTGTAGGCCTGTAATTTTTAGGAATAACTCACTGAAATCTGTCCGAACAAGAGTCTAGTAAACATCCCGGGCATGATCAAATCACAAAATCATAAATTATAATTTAATAAATAATCATAAAAATAATAATATAATAATAAATATAATTCAATAATATAATCAAACCAAAAACACTGAAATTGAAATATAGCGCCAAGTTCGCACATCACTGAGCAAAGTCACAGAATCGTTTTCAGTGTCTGTTTTCAGTGGTTCTGATTTACTATCGCTGTTCTCTAGCCGGTCTAAAACCGATTTTGACCTAAAGGGATGCTTTTTGGACGCCATGAACATTTCTCAGTTTCCAGGCAGAAAGAACAGTAAAAATGCAGGCAGGGCACAGGACAAAGCACTCGGGACAAAATGTATGTGAAATGGTTTGATACAGTAATGTTATACTATGTGATTTTAGTGATTTTAGTGAATGTCACTTTTTGTCATTTTCAAATTTTCCCGCCGTTCCGTCCCCCGTACATCCCGACGCTCACAGGGGACGGAACCCAGATGACAGATGCCGGCATCGGCCGGAGGACATTACAGGGGACACTGCAGGATGGACATCGCGGGAGCGCAGGACAAGGTAAGTGATCGAGGGATCGCGGAGCAACGCCGCATGGTAAGCCCGAGTGTAGCTCGGGGTTACCGTTTGTGGTACTAAAACTTTACCCCGAGCTACACTCGGGAATACCGCCAGGGAGGCTACTCACTCCACCAATGGTTGCATGTGATTTTTCAGGGTTGGTTTCCTGATTTTGACTAAGCAACAACAGTGGACCATACCTACTCCAGATAAAATATCTTAAAAATATCTAAAACATGTCGACAGCCCTGATCACCGCGGACCATGTAGAAGACAATGAACTAGGGAAATTATTTTGGAAGCAATAAATAAAATTCATTTTAGTTTTATGTAAAATGGATCATCCAATGGCTCTACTATAGCACCTCACTCCCTATGTACTGTATACCTTCCTCCTGAAGGAGAAAGGGGACAGCTGTGATAAATGAATGAATGAATGTGATTTATGGACCCAATAGGATATACAATTTATATAATTTTGTCACACAAATAGAACTTTCTTTGGGTGGTATTTGATCACAACTGGGGTTTTTATTATATAAATAAAAAAGTACCATTTTTGAAAAAAAAAACCAACAATAATTTTTACTTTCTGCTATAAAACATAAAGAACCTTTACAAAGCGTTTTATTGGAGGAGAGCTGCAGTTATGGTTGTCCTTCTGGAACTTTATCCCATCTCCACATAGGATTTCTGGTGCTCAGTCAGAGTGACTATCAGGTTCTTAATCGCCTCTCTCACAAAGGTTCTTCTTCCCCAACCGCTCAGTTTGGCTGGGTGGCTAGCTCTTGGAAGAGTCCTGGATGTGCCAAACTCAGGGGCGGACTGACCATTTGGAAACTCAGGCAGTGTCCGAGGGCCCGGGGTCAGTAGGGGGCCCCATGAGATGCCCCTGGTACCTTTTTCATAGGCTTTTTTGAGTTTGGGCAAGGACATAGGGGCCCCATGATCCCCTATTGCCCAGGGGCCATTTGAGCCATTTAGGGGCCACTGTGCTCTTGGGAACCTTCAGTGAAATTTTAGTAGCCTTCCCCAGATCTGTGCCATGCAGTAATTCTATCTCTGCAGGTCCTGTGACCTCATGGCTTTTGCTCTGATACAGTATGCTCTGTCAGCTGTGAGGCCTTTTATAGAGAGGTGTGCGCCTTTTCAAATCATATCCAATCAATGTAATTTACAACAGGTTGACTCCAATCAAGGTGTAGGAACATCTCAGCAGTGGTCAAGAGAAATGGGAGGCACCTGAGCTAAATTTCAAACTACTTTTGTCCATGTGATATTTCAGTTTTTCCTTTTGTCATTCATTTACAAATATTTCTAAAATTCTGTTTTTATTTTGTCATTATGGAGTGTAGATTAATGAGAAAAAAAAATAATTTAAACAACTGTAGTATCATGCTGCAACATAACTGAAAAAAGTGACGGGGGTCTGAATACTCTGTACATGTAACACAGGGATATCCACTCTGAACTTGGGGACTGAGACCTGATGGCAACCTTATGCAGTTGATGAATATCCAATGCAATGTATACTATATTGCCAAAAGTATTGGGATGCCTTTACACGCACATGAACTTTTATGGCATCCCAGTCTTAGTCTGTAGGGTTCAATATTGAGTTGGCCCCGCCCTTTGCAGCTATAACAGCTTCAACTCTTCTGGGAAGGCCGTCCACAAGGTTTCGGAGGGTGTCTATGGGAAGGTTTGACCATTCTTCCAGAAGCGCATTTGTGAGGTCAGGCGCTGATGTCAGATGAGAAGACCTGGCTCACAGTCTCTGCTCTATTTCATCCCAAAGGTGTTCTATCGGGTTGAGGTTAGCCAAGCCCAACCACTGAAAAACAACCCCACACCCTAATCCCCCCTCCACCAAACTTTACACTTGGCAGAGTGCAGTCAGGCAAGTACCGTTTTCCCTGCAACCGCCAAACCCAGACATGTCCACCGGATTGGCAGACAGAGAAGCGTGATTGCTCACTCCAGAGAACAAGTCTCCACTGCTCTAGAGTCCAGTGGCGGCATGCTTTACACCACTGCATCCAACGTTTTGCATTGCACTTGGAGGACTTTTGACTCTGCAGACAGTTGGCATCTTCTGTGCACTGAGTGCTTCAGCATGCGCTGACCCCGCTCTGTCATTTTACGTGGCCTACCACTTCGTGGCTGAGTTGTTGTTCCCAGTTGCTTCCACTTTGTTATAATACCACTAACACTTGATCGTGGGGTATTTCGTGGCAAGGAAATGTCACGGATGGACTTATTGCACAGGTGGCAAATTATCACAGTACCACGCTTGAATTCACTGAGCTCCTGAGAGCAACCCATTTTTTCACAAATGTTTGTAGAAGCAGTCTGCATGCCTAGGGGCTTGATTTTATACACCTGTGGCCATGGAGATGAGAGAGGTGTCCCAATACTTTTGGCAATATAGTGTATACAACAAGGGCATGGATCCTGAGGAAGCGAGCGCTTCATGAAACGTGTCAGTGCTACACGCCAAATACTACAAGATTGAATATATACATGGATTCATTGTTCCTAACCATGTTTTGTGTCCTATTATTGCTTTTATGTTTATTTAATAAAGGTTTGGCTTTTTATGACTTTTGTGTGATTTCTCAGTGGCATATGGAAAGTCCCGTTTGCCTAGCTCTGCCCTTCTTTGGCAGTAAATGTGGTCTCTGTGTTTTTTGTATGTGTAGGGATGGTGTCCACTGATAAATAATTTACTATAAAAAGAACTGATATAAACATAACACCTCCACATAATTCTACATTTCTAGATTTGAACACTGTCTTTCCCAACAAAATGTTCTGAGGGAGAACTCAGTATGAGTGGGGACAAAGACACTGTAAGTCTGTCCAGAAATTTTTAGAGATCCCTCCATCCACACAAGTGAGGTGGATGAAGTAAGGTATTTTGACAGTGGCTTCTACTGCTATCAGAATACATTGAACACAAAATGTTTTCCAACTTTCCAAATCACCCATTACACCCTCTCCTTCGTTACATCTAAAAGGTGAGAAATATTTTTATTTTTGTAATGTTTTAGGAATTTTGCGTGAATAGCAAGCACATAACAAACAAATGGTGGGGTTTTTTCAAATCTGACTGCAAAAATGGAAATATCCTTTAAATCAGGAGAAAGGCATAGGCCATTGTGTAGAAGGAGCAGTGTACTGTCGCATAGGAAGAAGCAACATCTTCTTGCCTGTGGAAGTAAAGAATTAAAAGTGTATTGCCACTTTTGCAGTCAAAAATTTGAGAAAACTACACTTTGTTGCCGAACGTATTGGGCCAGCCCTCCAAATCATTGAATTCAGGTGTTCCAATCACCTCCATGGCCACAGGTGTATAAAATCAAGCCCCTAGGCATGCAGACTGCTTCTACAAACATTTGTGAAAGAATGGGTTGCTCTCCAGAGCGTATTGAATTCAAACGAGGTACCATGATAGGTTGCCACCTGTGCAATAAGTCCATCCGTGTCTTTTCCTGGATACTAAATATTCCACGCTCAACTGTTAGTGGGATTATAACAAAGTGGAAGCAACTGGGAATAAGAGCAACTCAGCCACCAAGTGGTAGGCCACGTAAAATGACAGAGCGGGGTCAGTGCATGCTGAAGCGCACAGTGCACAAAAGTAGCCAACTGTAGTCTGCAGAGTCAATAGCTAAAGACCCAACTTTGTGTGGCCTTCAGATTAGCACAGCTTGAAATTGTGTCTGTTGTAGGCAGCCTCTGTACTACTTTGGGAGAACCTGTCTCTTTTCAGCGTCTACTTTGGGGGAGAGTGCTACACAGTTGTGGGAAGTTCCTGTAACTTGGAGCCCACACTAACACATAAACCTATACTCGGCTCTGAAGGTAAAGAAATGTCCCTTGAAGGGCTCCCTAAAGAAAAATTGTAATTACCACTGCTTACATTTAAGCATTTCATATACTGTATGTCATATACTGTATGTATGAATGAAAACATTCTATGTAAAGCTCACCTTATTTCACTAAATAATAGCTGGACTAGTTGTTTAAAAAGTGCTGAAAAGGCATGCTGTACATATTAGAAAGGAATGCTCTCCGAACTACAGAAAATAGTTATTTGCTAATGAACCAAGAAACAATATTGGAATTTTAACATTTTCCCATGGAGAAGTCAATATTTTCCTGAGATGCCTGACGGAAAGTTGTTAGGTTAGAAATCGCTTCCATTTATTCTGAATATCACTCCTGACATTACTTCTGTCCACAGACTTTGTCAGCATGTTGCAGGGATTAATAAATTCATATTTTCACTCCAGAAACATATACGGTAAGTTCCTCCCTTGTTTTATTTAGAGCAGAGGTCTCCAAACATTTCAGTACAAGGGCCATATTACATATCTTCAAAAATTCATGGGCAAAAAAATCTGTTTATAAATGAACAAACCCACTCCAAGAAACGACTGTACATTAAACGCCCCCCATCAAATCAGAAGGCCAACATCAAATCGAAAGGCCAACATCACATCAGAAGCCTCCCATCACATCAGATGTCCTCCTTTCACATCAGAAGCCCCCCATCACATCAGAAGCCCCCCATCACATCAGAAGCCCCCATCACATCAGATGTCCTCCCTTCACCTCAAAAGCCCAACATCACATCAGAAGTACTTCCTTCACATCAGAAGCCCCCCATTACGTCAGATGTCCTCTCTTCATCTCAGAAGCCCAACATCACATCATATGTCTTCCCATCACATCAGAAGCCCCCATCACATCAGATGTCCTCCCTTCACCTCAAAAGCCCAACATCACATCAGAAGTACTTCCTTCACATCAGAAGCCCCCCATTACGTCAGATGTCCTCTCTTCATGTCAGAAGCCCAACATCACATCTTATGTCTTCCCATCCCATCAGAAGCCCCCATCACATCAGATGCCCCCTCCCCCTTCAAACCAGAAAACCAGCATAACGCAGAAGTCCTCCCTTCACATTAGAAGCCCCCCATCTCATCAGATGTCCAACGACATGTCAGAAGCCGACATCTCATCAGATGTCCCTCCTTCACCTCAGAAGCCCATCATCACATTAGATGTCCTCATTGCACATCACAAGCCGCCTATCACATCAGATGATCTCCCTTCACATCAGAAGCCCAACATCACACCAGAAGTCCCCCATCACATCAGATGGTTTCCTTTCACCTCAGAAGTTCAACATCACATCAGATATCCTCCCTTCCCATCAACTGCCCAACATATCAGATGTCCTCTCTTCACATAACAGGGTCCACCTTATGTATCACAGTCCCCTTTTAGATCAGAGCCCCCATCAGAAGCATAGACCAATGATCTGAATCATCTTTTAGTGTGTCTGAGGACCCCAGTGTGCGAAACAGAGAAAATCTTGTAGCAGAACAGATGTGGCCAATGGGCTGTAATTTGAAGAGCCTTACTGTAGATCTATGACCTATTTTTTTTGTTCCTAAATGAGTTTTAGTAATAATTTTCTTGTATTCTGGTTATATTAAGGCTTAGCATAAAATTGTCTGTAGACTGCCCTGCACGCCCTATTAACTCTCCTAAAGGCTACTGGAAGTTTTGCTATATATGACCTGCAATGGCAGTCATCTTAATGTAATTCCTAACAGCCATTATTGTGTACACAGGACTCCTATGTTTAATAAAATGGGCTACATAACCTGAAATTGTCAGTTGCTAAGGAAGGTGAATTGTGTTGGGGGAATTCAATAAAGCTGCTGCACCACTTTTCTGGCTTTAATTCCTCTTGTTAATGTTTTGCACCAATTGGCAAGCATTTGAGACAGTTGAGGTTCTGACAGCAACTTGTACACCAAATTCAGCTATAAGTAGCTATAAAATGCACCACTTTTACAGTGTGTCACATTGAATGCGCCCCAAGATCAACTCTCTTTTGGTGTAGCGGGAAAAACTGTCTTAGATTCTAAAAGTGGCAAAGCATGAGTCAAATTCAAGTACAAGTTCTACACAAGTACCGGAATTCGGCGCTTCCTTCACAACTTTTAGAATGCATGAAAGAAACTTTTCCAAAATCTGTCTGAGCTAGTCTTTATGAATTCCAAAGAATATATTTAGATCAGGGTTTCTCAACTAGGGTTCCATGGAACCCTAAGGTTCCTCCAGAGCAGGGGCGGACTGACAACTCATGGGGCCCCCGGGCAATAGGGGATCATGGGGCCCCTGTGTCCTTGCCCAAACTCAAAAAAGCCTATGAAAAAGGTACCAGGGGCATCTCATGGGGCCCCCTACTGATCCCGGACCCTCGGGCAGTGCCCAAGTTTCCAAATGGTCAGTCCGCCCCTACTCCAGAGGTTGCTAGGGGTTCCTTGATCAACAAACAATATCTGCCTCTCAGATAGGTTCCCGCTGACATAATTGATATTTTTAGCTATCTATAAGGGGGTAATTCTCAATGACCACAAGTGTAAGGAACATTCTTCCCACTGACCATCACAGGAATGTATCATGAGGTGTAGATACAGTAATTTTTAGTAGGGGTTCCCCGAGACCAAAAAGTAATTTCAACGGTTCCTCTGTGTTGAAAGGGTTGAAAAAGGCTGGTTTAGATGATTTGATCATTCGTGTATTTATTTGCTCTTGTTTTTTCTTTTTTTTTTTCTTTATAATCTGCATTATTAAAACGATGTTAAAAAAAAAATTAAAAAATGGTACAAACTCCCCAAAAAGGAGGAACACAGGTCAACTGTCAGGAACAGATGCTTACCTAGTATTATTCTTGTACAGTAGAGACAGTTTTGAATTATCTTTCAGTATTATAGGACGAAGTAGCAATGCCATGATACAATGTGTTCCAATGGCAGTTACTGGGAGTAAACCAATTGGTACTTTCC
Organism: Staurois parvus; assembly: GCF_062004578.1. Taxonomy (NCBI): domain Eukaryota; kingdom Metazoa; phylum Chordata; class Amphibia; order Anura; family Ranidae; genus Staurois; species Staurois parvus. The sequence continues at coordinate 4,790,824 of NW_028318494.1, read as the reverse complement.
CAATGCTTATGCAGCCCTGGTCCACATATATGAGTTCAGGGGCTCTTTTACATGTGTGGCAGTGCCTCTGGATTGCTTTTCAGTGGGCAACATAGCAGCTGGCAGGCATTCAGGATGTGGTTTGCTTTTTTCTTTAATCCCAAGGGGGATTTTAAATTAAAATACTGCACCACAACCAGGGGCGGACTGACAACTCATGGGGCCCCCCGGGCAATAGGGGATAATGGGGCCCCTGTGTCCTTGCCCAAACTCAAAAAAGCCTATGAAAAAGGTACCAGGGGCATCTCTTGGTGCCCCCTACTGACCCCGGGCCCTAGTTTCCAAATGGTCAGTCCGCCCCTGACCACAACCCTAAGCCTAGTGCTTGGCTTGCTGATGCGGCATGCTCCCATTGACCTCAAAGGGTTAGTTTGAAAGGTGGTGTGTCATGTCAAACTCTGCAAGCCGAGTCAAAATGGCCTCATGTGTACCGTTCCCGCTCCTGGCTGTAATATTAGAACTGAACCCTCTCAATCAACATGATCTGTTTTTAATCCTTATTCTTCTAGCATTCGTAAATAGATAGAAAGGTATATTATATTTACTTGCTTTAAACTTTTTTTTACATTTCTTCAGTTGCTTCCTGGTTTCTGGTCTAGGCCAAAATGATGTCATACATCCCAGGAGTCTTCCTGGACATTTTTTTTTCTATCATTAGAAAGGGGGAGGAAGGGATTTTTCAGCTAAGCACACCCTCCTAACTGCATGCCTAAGCTAAGGGCAGATGGATTCCAGGAAGTAAATGCTACATGAATCATGTGCCCTTACTCAAGGTTTGTGTGGCTAGAAATACTAGGGGGGGCAGGGGCGGACTGACAACTCATGGGGCCCCCGGGCAATAGGGGATCATGGGGCCCCTGTGTCCTTGCCCAAACTCCAAAAAGCCTATGAAAAAGGTACCAGGGGAATCTCATGGGGCCCCCTACTGACCCCGGGCCCTTGGGCAGTGCCCGAGTTTCCAAATGGTCAGTCCGCCCCTGGGGGGGGGGGTTTCAAAAGGATTTCTCAACAAAATAAAGTATGGAGACAAGAAAGGATGGATGGGTGGTTTTACTCTGAATATTAAAAATGAATTAAAGAGCATTTTCTGTTTGACAAGAGAAAGTGTTCCGGACTGTGCCACAGATAAATAAAAAAAACCATAAAGGAACCTATCCTCAAACAGAAGCTGTTGTACAATTATGATACGAACCACCATAAATAAAACAGTGTGCAAATAGAACAGTGCTACCCAAAGCTAAAAACTAAAAAATCCTTACTTTATCAAAATATGTACAGACATATAAATATTAAAGTGGAGTTCCACCCGATTTTTAACCACTGTCTACTGAGCACTTCTACCCCCTTCCTGCCCAGGCCAATTTTCAGCTTTCAGCGCTGTCGCACTTTGATTGACAATTGCGCGGTCATGCAATTCTGTACCCAGACAACAATTTTATCATATTTATGAGACAGATAGAGCTTTCTTTTGGTGGTATTTAATCACAAACTAAAAACGAATGAAAATTTTGAAAAAAAAAAGTTTTTTCTTAGTTCCTGTTACACATTTGCGTCATTTCCAGTTTCGAAGTACCCCGATACTAGGAACCCAAAGGACTTCTGGGATACAGGACACGACATCCCGGGAACAGGGGCAGACTGACCATTCGAGCACTCGGGCACTGCCCGAGGGCCCGGGGTCAGTAGGGGGCCCCATGAAATGCCCCTGGTACCTTTCATTGGCTTTTTCATAGGCTTTTTTGGGTTTGGGCGAGGACACAGGGGCCCCATGATCCCCTATTGCCCGGGGGCCCCATGAGTTGTCAGTCCACCCTTGCCCAGGAGACCTTGCGATTTGCCTTACAACGTCATGGCCTAGGCGGCCGGGATTGGAACTGCAGTCCTAAAAAGGATTTTAAAGGTATTTATAATACAAAAAAAAAAAATTCCAAATCGTGCTTTACCTGTCAGGTACAATGTACAGAGATGCAATTTAAGAATGGGTGGAACTCCGCTTTAAGTTTTTATGTTTATGATGGACATTACAGATGTATATTAGATATTACACATTATTGGTAGATCACCATATGAGATTTATATCTTTGCACATTGCATATGACACTTTATTATTGTATTTTTGTTGGATTTTTTTATTCTTTTATGACTTTTTTGCACTTTTTGCACATAGCACTTTAATATTTATATGTCTATACATATTTTGATAGAGTAAGGATTTGTTTAGTGTTTAGCTTTGGGTATCGCTATTCAATTTGCACGCTATTAGCGTTTTCTGTTTGCGGTGCTCAGATAAAGTTAGGTTCCACGTTAAGCAGGCAGCTTGGGGTGGTAAAAGCAGGGCCCAGCCACTTGTTTTTACCAACCCTTTCTGGACGCCCCTGTGAAAGAGCCCTTACTGCTTAGAATGTCAGCCACTGAACTTTTGCAGAGCCCTTAAGCTCCATGTACACTGCAGCTGATAAAGTCACATTCAGGAGCTTTTCTGTGTTTCTTTCAGCAGCCCCTGAACTCTCCCTAATGTGTTCCTATGTGTTCATGTACACATCGTCATTTACAGGCAGTTGAGTTTACAGTCTTTTTTTGAATGCACCAAACTTGCGTTCAGGAGTAGATTTTATCAGCATGTCAAACACCAAACGCTTGTAACTGCATTTATAAGCGTTTGCGTTTGGAAATTTTTTTAACTCTTCCATTTCCAGATGCTGTCCAGAGCCTTTTGTCATCATGAAAATGCATGCAAAGAGTTTTCCCGGTACTCAAATGGACCCGGTACACCATACATTGAGGTTTCGCATGAAAGAAAATATGTTAGACACCGCTGCAATAATTTCTGCACAGAAATGAGCCGAAACACATCCAAACACCACAAAAAAAAAGACAACTATTCTCAACACATACTGCTCTTTCTGCTTCTGCTCTCTATTTCTCTCAAAATGTCTGAAATAGTTCATTTTTTACTGTTTTTCTCCTGAGGTTACCATTAAAAAACGCTTCTAAACGCAAATGCTCATAAATGCACATAAACGCGGTATGCAAATGCGGCTAAACAGACGTTTTTTAACCTACGTTTTCCAGCAGTTTCCATCGTTCAGAAGTGTTTTCCAAACGTCCTGTGTACATGGAGCCTTATACTATCGCTACTATAAAATAAATCTATCAAATTTACAAAAATACCGAATTCAAAGGCATATAAGTACACCAAAGTTTGCCTGTCAGACGGGGGTCTGCAGATTCTTCTTACTCATCATGACATTGGAGATAGTGCTGATGTATTGAGTGCACACAAACAGCCATACCAGTTCACACTACCATGAAGGAAAGCTCAGCCAGAATCTGATGGATAAACCGCTTGCCCTGAAACAATTCATCAGCTCACTTTCCATCTTTGACGTAATGCTCCTTGAAAATGTAATCCATCAAAACACCAAAAAAAAAAATTCAATAAGCTAACTAAGAAACATTATGCAGCAGACTGGAATCCAAACACAGCAGACAAGTCATTTCTTTTTAGGCGAGCTCTGAAATAACTTCTGCTATGTCTCCTTTATCAACGAGCTACTCCGCTTCCATTTCCATCAATAACCAGAGAAGAGAGTGCGCCTTTTTTTTATATATAAAATTGATATTGTTGTTAGTAGCTTTCATTTAAATCATGACTATGGTCAAAATATAAAATTCTGTTTTCATTTCCACATTGTAGTTCAATGATTTCTATTCTACTTCTATTATTCTGAACACGCACTGGGACATATTCGCTATGTCCTGTGAGTAGGCACTGCTGTGTCACATATTTCACAGGTAGACACATCCCCTGAAGATGTGCGTGTGCACGAAACGCGTTGGGAGGGGACTTGCAAGTTGATGTTACACCGCCGGTTCTGGAACTTCATATATTCGCTATGTCCTGTGAGTAGGCACTGCTGTGTCACACATTTCACAGGTAGACATATCCCCTGAAGATGTGCATGTGCACGAAACGCATTGGGAGGGGACTTGCAAGTTGATATTACACCGCCGGTTCTGGAACTTGGAGCAGCGGTCATCTAAGTCCGGACTGTTTGTTATTTCCAGGTGCATTGATTTTAACCGCTTTTGCGCCACCCTATAGCAGAAATACTGCTACAGGGCCGCACGGGTGCGCAAAATTACATATATATATACGTGATTTTTCAGTTCCGGGTAGGGGGCATGCACCGCCATTCGCGGACTCGGCTGTCAATCACCAGGTTCCGGCTGGTGATTCCCCGCCGGCATCTGGCAATCCCTGAGTATCACCTACGGGGGAGAGACCTTTGTATAAGCAACACAGATCTCTCCCCTGTCAGCTCCTGCACACTGCTTTGTATGGCTCTGGAAGGCACCGTTCAGCATGCGCTCCACTCACCGGAAGTGACCCGGTCTTGAGAATGCCCGATGGGAGGGGCGAAACGCGTTGACGCATTTCCGGTCCATACCCCGTATGTATGATGTCACTTCCGGCGAGTGGAGCGCATGCTGAACGGTGCCTTCCAGCAGCCATCTTTGGGAGCTGTGTTGGTCTGTGTGGATTCCCTGCTCTATCCTGTGGCTGATGTGAGATTCCTGGAATAAGGAGGCTGTTAAAACACTCATGTTTCATCTGGAGGCTATTCGGATGGTGAAGAATTCTATAGAGTGGATGCTAAAGAGGGTTTAGGATCCCTTTAAAATTTCCTAAAGGCTTCTCACTCACCAAGTTCTGGTGAGTGCATTTGATGTTGGTTTTTGCACGGGTGGAAGGTGGAAGTTTTTCTCTATATTTGAAGACATTTTTGGAATTTTTTGATCTTTATTACACATGGACTTTTTGTGTTTTATAATAATATAATTGAGGACACTCACTATTAATTTATGCACTTTATATAATAATTTTTTATGAGTGGATTTAGAAATCTATTTTTGCGCTGTTTATTTATATTTCTTATTGTTTGTGTTTCTTCACAATTTGCACAGCAGCAGTTTAGATTTTGTAGTTTTTTGGCGCAGGAATAAGTTTTTCTTTTCTATTTTATTTATTTATTTGTTTATGAATCTATGTACAGTATGTATGCATGTATTTTTATTTATTTATTTGTTTATGTATCTATGTACAGTATGTATGCATGTATTTTATTTATTTATTTATTTGTTTATGTATCTATGTACAGTATGTATGCATGTATTTTTATTTATTTATTTGTTTGTTTATGTATCTATGTACAGTATGTATGCATGTATTTTATTTATTTATTTATTTGTTTGTTTATGTATCTATGTACAGTATGTATGCATGTATTTTTATTTATTTATTTATGTATGTATTTATCAATTAATTCCTTTATTTTTTTGTTCATGTGCAAAATATGTTTCAGCCATAATCCTTAGATTTACAACCAAATCATTTGGATCCTCTCCAAAGAGGCATTTTTTTTTTTTTTGCACCTCTCTGATTTGAGGAGGAAGCCAAATCTAATGGGACAATTTTCGAATGAAATCAATGTCAGCCCATGAACTTGATGCATCGTTCCTTACAACAAACCATTCTGTTTCTATCATCTAAATAAACATGTACAGTACCTGTCAGGAATATTTATTGGGCATAATTTCTGTATAGCCCAGAGAAAAGAGAGCTTTGCGATGTTGTTAAATCACAAAATGTTACCAGAATTTATTGGCATGGAAAAGGTTTGATGATCTTTCTCCCTCCGTCTCTCTCTCTCTCTCTCTGTCTCTTTCTAAGTATTATCAAAGAGTAATTCTTCCACATAGTCTCTGCAATTAACGGCAGATGCAGCTGTGCTATTGTAGAAAAGCTGTTAGCACAGAAGGAATTTTACAATACAAAAGCACAGTGCCATTAAAGCCACGAACGCAGGAAGAGAATGACATTGTGTTTCCTTTTCTTACTAATAAACTAACATAAGTCATTTATTTCCATTAATTGAGTCTAAATTTTATGACAAATGATGGCACCGGGTTTTGTAGAAATGTGTCAGTTATTTTTGGATTTTTCAGGGAAATCGGCATGTCTGTTTATGTAAAGAGTTGAATAGCCAGGGCCATCTTAATAACATCATGGGCCCCTGGGGAAAGTAATTTACTGGGGCCCCTACCAATTTGTGCACCTACTTTGAAGAATTAAAGTTTAAATAGTTGATAGGATCAAACATATATTTATTAGTACTTTCAATAAAATTGATTTTAAACAATAAGAAAACATGCGATAAATCAAAGACTGATCAGCACAAAAAGCACAGTAGGGGGGGCAGAAGGGCACGGTACAGGTTCTGGGATGCTACCTGGGCCATTCCAGGACAGCTTAGTAAAAAGCATGACTGTCCCGGCAAATCCGGGACAGTTGGCAAGTATGATTTAATGTAAGATTATTATGGGGCCCACATGCACCAGGGGCTTCTGGGCAGTGACCAGCCGTGCCCATGCATTAAAACAGCCCTGGGAATAGCCATATAGATTTTAATTTTATTTATTTATTTATTTATCTCAGGTACTTATATAGTGCCATCAGTTTACGCAGCGCTTTACATATATATTTTGTACATTCACATCAGTCCCTAACCCTCAAGGGGCGTACAATCTAAGGTATATAGATACAGTTGTGTGTACTCTCAGGACTATTGCAGGTCATGGACTTCTTTAAAGCAGAAGCTAAAGCGGTTCTAAAGTCTGGGCATTTTTTTTTACCTTAATGCATTCCCTGCATTAAAGAGATATTGAACCTAAAACCAACAATGTAACATATTGCAGTTTACCAATCATTAGACATGGTGGCTGCATTAGTTTACTTTTTAAAGCTTTTTCCATTCTGTTTTCACCTGGTGATCTGGCCATTAACACACCTCCTCCAATTTACTCCCTCCAGGCATACCTGCCCTTAAAGTAGTTGTAAACCTCAGACATGAAATATGAACAAAGCATATCCCTCTATAGTGTGTACTTGTCTCAATTAAGAACAGTAATCAACATTTCTGTCTACTGCTTGGTTCCTCTATCATCAGCATGAGTCATGTCTGACAAGTTTTCCTGAAACCAAGTTTTCCTGACAGTTTCAGTTCTGTTCCTGTGAGCTGTGTGGAGGGGGTGTGTCTCTTCAGCTCCAATCAGCTCTTAGAGCTCTCCTCACTAAGCTCTGCAGTGTGTAACTTCAGGTCTCCGCCCCCTTTTCTCTTCACCAACTTGAAGAGGGACAGTTGGGAGGTGCTGAGTGCTATTTCTGTGTACCTTGCTGGAATTGGTGAAGGGAGATGGTAGACTCCTTTAGCTGCCCTTATGCAGTGCTGGGCTTCAGCTGTGTCTCTGCACCATTAGGTTCCCACCAGTCATACCTGCCCTTAATCTCTCCATTGCTATACAGTATAGGCTCCAACATGGAAACTCTCATAGACTATTGTAGCACTACCCTCTTGAGGGCCACTGGTTTGGTTTTGGGTCCCCATTAGCTTTGCACAGCCAGGCAGCACGCATTTTCCACACTTGCACAACCAGAGTCAGTAATACCTGTATTTTTTATGTGTTTTTATTACAGGGTTTGTAACTTGGATGATGTCTAGGTGTATATGGTTTACCCAAGGAACTGCAAAACTCGAGGACAAACTTCTTAGCAACAAAACCTCTACAAAAACGTGGATCAGAAAAATAACATTGTCTCTTTAAGGAGCACTGAAGTCATCTTGATGTACCTCCTTAGACCCTGGATGAATCGTCTTCTTCACCCAGCTGCACTGAGGGTATCCCTGGGCAAAGGGATCCCAACAGCTAACAAGGAATTAGTCCCGGATGAGAAATAGTTGGGTCTTGCACCTGAACAGCCTCCTCCGTTATCTGGCTCAGGAGATATAGGAGTACTCACACTGTCCTGTCCTGTTAGCTTGGTGGGTTGGTGGCTGCCTTCAGGTTTTACACTGGGCTGGCTCCTTCCCTGCTCCACAGGTTATCCTCCCCAGAAGACAGTGGGACAGTGGAGATCCTCCCTTCCAGAATCTTGCCTGCAGGTGGGCTCCCCTCCCTGGGGTCCCTTCCCAGGCTCCTCACTCCAGCCTTCCTCTCAATCTTCCACCCGACACTCTGACCTGCTCCCCAGGCTCTGTGATATTTTAAGGTTGTCCTTGGTCACCACACCCAGCTTCCTGCCAGGGGACTGGCCAAGATCCCTCAAACATGCAAATTTGGACCTCCTCCCCCTCCTCCACCTCTGTTCCAGAAAGTTTTCTAGAAGTTCTGACCTGTAGAACCTTCCAGTCTGTCCTGACGTGAACTCCTGCCTCACTTCCAGGCTGACCTATCCCAGCTTCTACCTACAAAACAACAAAGCCTATGTACCTAGAGGGCGTTACTTTAGAGTTAGGCTTCCACATATATTTGAAAATGTTGTTCAATGAAAACCCCTATTTTTAATGCAAATTGTTAGACAGTGTATTTTTTTTTGTCTAGCTGGTTAGTGTGCTGAGAAATACATACACATTAAAAGTGGAGCAACTGTACATGGCCACCAATCAGCTTCTATCTTTCATTTTCCATGCTTAAAGGATATCTTCCCTTTTGTGGAAAAAAAGCAAATAAAAAATACTATAGCATGTATCAAAGGTCTCCAAACTTTCTAAATAAATCTGCCCTTCAGACTTTAAGGGGGCCGGACTGTGGCCATTAGAAGTAGAAAAGGTCCCAACATCAGTGGTAAAAAAGCAATGCCCCATCTTTGGTGTCAGTGGGAAGAATTATGCCCTGTCAAGGGAGGGAATTGTTCCCCATTGTTGGTGTTATTGGAAGAAATTGTGCCCCATCATTGTTGTCAGTGGGAGAATTTTGTGCCACATGGTTGATGTCATTGGGAGAAATTGTACCCCTTCATTGATGTTAGTGGGGAGAATTGTGCCCCATTGCTGGTATCAGAGATTGTGCCCTACAGGCCAGATAAAAGCAAGCAAAGGTTCTAATCCGTCCCGGGGTCTGCAGTTTGGAGACCACTGGCATATACGATTGCAACACAAATCATACTGTGAATGTTATTAAAACGACCTTTACTTTTCAATCTGTAGTGCTGTATTTTTCTGTAAAATGCAAGATGGCTACCTGGAGGCATTGTGTACACAGATGGTGCACAGAACACCCCTAGAAATGTAATTTCCTGCTTGTGTGATTGCTGATTTTCCTAGAAGTCTGCACTAAGATAGAAGTCAAATTTTGGGCATCCCCTGCAACCAAAATGTCATTTTGGTGAGATACTCCCAAATGTGAAATCAGGTTATAGAGAGATGCAGACCCTAACACTTTCCTTATTAGAACTCTGCAAGTGCAGCAGCTGATTGATAATTATAAAATTACTCCCATTAGATTCACATTGAACATGGACACATACAAACAAACAGCTATTTCTTCAGAATAACAAAAGGTAGGAATCTGAAACAAAGTTTGGTAAAATTTCTACAATGTACATAGATCACCCAGAGGGGAATGTTTTTTTTTTTTCACAACTGAAGTGGAGTTACTCTTTAACTTTACAAGGTGAAGATGGAAGCTGCTTGACTGCCATACACAGCTGCTCCGGATTCTGTCTGCTCCACAGAAGAAATTACCTCCATTGCTCTGTGTTTTCTGTTTCTTCAAAACCCTTTCATGTGTAACTTACTATAAAAACGAATTATAAACTGGGGGGGCTCCCATTTTTGTTTGACTATTATGATTGAAAATTGAATTTTTGCTCTCTCCTAAATGTCCTCATGTAGCAACATCCCCCCCCCCCCATCTCTCTGCTATTTACTCTAAAGTCAGCCACAGACGGGCCAAATAGGAACTTAAATCCATTATAATAAAGTTGTCAGCTAATAATTTGTTGACTCCTAGGCCATTATTTTTAAAGGCCAAGCAAAAATACCTGTCTTCATCAAACCCTTATATATACAGTGGTGCTCAAAAGTTGTGCTTGTGAAATTCTGGCATTGATATTGAAAATATGACTGATCATGCCTTTTATTGAAGGATGATGATCATATCAAGCCATTTATTATCATATAGTTGTTTGGCTCCTTTTTAAATCATAATGATAACAGAAATCACCCAAATGGCCCGGATCAGAAGTCTCCACCCCCTGGAATGTTTGGCTTGGTACAGACACACAAGGTGACACACACAGGTTAGTGGCAATTAACCTCCCTGACGGTATTCCCGAGTGTAGCTCGGGGTAACATTTCAGTACCAAAAGCGGTAACCCCGAGCTACACTCGGGCTTACCCTGAGGCACTGCTCCGGCAAGTGTTCTTCACTTACCTTACCCTGCGCTCCCACGATGTGTCCCCTGCAGCGTCCCCGGCCATCTCCTCCGGCCGATGCCGGCATCCGGCTTCTGTGTCCTGTCCCTGTGACGTCGGGACGTACGGGCGCCGCCGCCGGCGGGAAATTTAAAAATTTTAAAAAATGTCATTTTTTTTTTTTTACATTTTACACAGTAAAACATTGCTGTTTCAACCTATTTCACATACATATTGTCCCTAGTGCTTTGTCCTGCGCCCTGCCTGCATTTTGTCTGTTCTTTCTGTCTGGAAACTGAGAAATGTCCATGGCGTCCAAAAAGTGTCCCTTTAGGTCAAAAGCGGTTTAGATCAGCTAGAGAACAGCGATAGTAAATCAGAACCACTTGCAGAATTGAGTGATAATGATTCGTGGGGGAAATTCGTCATCAGAAACTGAAAACGATTTTGTGACTGAGCTCAGCAATGTGCGAACTTGGCGCTCTATTTCACATTTCAGTGTTTTTGGTTTGATTACATTATTGAATTAAATTTTTTATTATTTTTATATTATTTTTATGATTATTTATTAAATTATAATTTATGATTTTGTGTTTCAAATTTTATCATACCCGGGATGTTTACTAGACTCTTGTTCGGACAGATTTCAGTGAGTTTTTCCTAAAAATTACAGCCTACAATAAAAAAAACACATATTTCCATGCAAAAAAATGGTACCGCTTTCAGCACCAAAAATCTGAAATAATCATACCGCCAGGGAGGTTAAAGGATAATTTAACACATCTCTGGCTTTTTAACCACTTGCCTACCGGACACTTATACCCTCTTCCTGCCCAGGCCAATGTTCAGCTTTCTGTGCTTTTGCACTTTGAATGACAATTGTGCGGTCATGCAACACTGTACCCATATGACATTTTTATCATTTTTTTCACACAAATAGAGCGTTCTTTTGGTGGTATTTAAATGCCACTGGGTGTTTTATTTTTTTGCTATAAACAAAAAAAATAGCAAAAAAGTTGGGGAAAAAAGGGGTTTTCTTTGTTTCTATTATAAAATTTTGCAAACAGGTAATTTTTCTCCTTTACTGATGTTCATTGTTGAGGCTGCACTGATAGGCAGCACTGACATGCACTGATAGGGAGATCTGATGGGCATTGATAGAGGGCACTGATGGGCACTGATAGGCAGCACTGATGAGGTGCCACGGATAGGCAGCACTGATGGGCACTGATAGGCAGCACTGATTGGTGGCACTGATGAGCTGGCACTGATGATGCATTGATAGGTGGAACTGATGGGCACTGTTAGGTGGCACTGATGGGCAGCACTGATGGGTATTGACTGGTGGTACTGCTGGGCAGCACTGATGGGTGGCACTGATGGGGGGAACTGCTGGGTGGCACTGCTGAGCACAGGTGGGTGGCACTGCTAGGCACTGATGGGCACAGATGGGTGGCACCATTGGGCACTGATGAGCACAGGTGAGTGGGACTGCTTGGCACTTGTGAGTGGCACTGCTGGGCACAGGTGGGTGGCACTGGTGGGTGGCACTGCTGGACACTGATCACCAGGGCACTGATCAGTGCCAATCTGTTTTCTGTTTCAATTGCTGGTTATCGGCAGTACTTTCCTCAAGCTGTGACAGTGCAGCCGGTAACGGGCAACTGCATTTACACGGTGATCTGCTGTGTTGGTCGAGTTGCCAGAAAGAAGCTGTTACTGTGCCACTGCCACAAAAAAAGACCGGTTACAATATTATTATTATTATACAGGATTTATATAGAGCCAACAGTTTGCTCAGCGCTTTACAATATAGTGGGAGACACTACAGCAACAATACAGTTCAATACAAGAGGGTTAGGAGGGTCCTGATCCTTGGCGCTTACAATCTAGGAGGGAGGGGCTAGTGGTACAATAGGTAATAACTGTGGGGGATGGAGTGGTTGGAAGAGTAGAGGATTCCAGTATTAGCAGAGGGTGGGATAGGCTTCCCTGAAGAGATAGGTTTTCAGTGATCGCCTAAAAGTCAGCAGAGTAGACGATAGTCTGATAGATTGGGGTAGGGAGCTCCAGAGGATGGGGGAAGCCCTGGAGAAGTCCTGTAGATGAGCATGGGAGGAGGAGACAAGGGAGCTAGAGAGTAGGAGGTCTTGCGAGGAGCGGAGAGCACAGTTTGGGTGATATTTAGAGACAAGATGCCAGACAACTCCTTCACATGCCTTACTGGGCTTTTTTGAGGCATTGACTCCATATCAAAGATCATTGTTTTTATGTGAAATGTTATTTGCCTATTTGAAACATGGGGATAGAAACAAATTGGCATTTCATTCTGTATGTTTGATTTCCTGGTGGCACATTTAAAGTCTCAAACCTTTTACCTTTGTCTTCCCTTTTTTCGTTGGGTATCTTAATTTTAGTTATCTTTCTATGGCACTTCAACACAATTCTATAACAATAAAAGTTGTTCCCACTTTTGCATTACTTTTTTACAGCTCTCATATATGTCTTGATTGTTATTTGTCCACCTCCTGAAGATGTCATCTCCATCAATTTAGTGAAGTAAGGAGGAACAGAAATTTTTATTTCTTTATTAGGTCCTATAGTTTATTATGGGTTCCTGTAGTTTGAACATAACCATTTGCTATTTAAATTGAAACTGCCCACATGGAAAAAAAATATATTTTAAATATATCTTAAAAATATTCTTCCCAAATATATTGACATATATACATATATATACATATATATATATATATATATATATATATATATATATATATATATTTGAAATACTACAATTTTGGCCGTATGAAATACATTTCAAAAATATATTTTATATCAAGAAATATACTAAAAAATGGCAGTACAACATCAAGTAAGGCATACAACAGGAACAAGGCGCGTCTGTAATGCATATTTCAAATGGTACAACCATACAAAATAAAAAAAGGAAAGAAAGAGAAGAGAAATTAAGTACATGAGCAGTATAGGTAGAAGGGTATGTAAAGCTATATAGCTACCAAGAAAATGACTCAATCAACCAAAATATGAGTGGACATTAGTCAGATAGTAAATGCCCCTGAGTTCTCCAGACTTCCCATTTTCTGTCAAATAAGCGCATCTTATCCAATAAGGTGTAATGAATTCGCTCCATGAGCATCACTGCATCAACTCTATGCAGAACTGTGGCCAATGGTACCGTGAGGGATTTCCAACGTAGAGCTATAGCCCATAGGGCGGATATACAGATGGTATGGATTAGCCTCATAATCTCAGTCTGAACTCCCAGGATATGGGCTCCTAGTAGGCAAGACTGCATAGACAGATGCACCGGGGTCTCTGCCAGAGCGGATGCCGCATCCGAGATCTTGCACCACACCAATGAGAGGCCTGGGCAGTCCCAAAATATATGCACTAAGGTACCAGTAAGACCGCAGGACAGCTAGGGAAATTTTATCGCAGAAGAGTCAGTGCATGCCTCTTTTGCAATAAAAGCCTGCTCATTGTTTCTTAACCTCCCTGGCGGTATGATTATTTCAGATTTTTGGTGCTGAAAGCGGTACCATTATTTTGCATGGAAATTTGGCGTTTTATATTGTAGGCATTTAATTCTTAGGAATAACTCACTGAAATCTGTCCGAACAAGAGTCTAGTAAACATCCCGGGTATGATAAAGCTTGAAACACAAAATCATAAATTATAATTTAATAAATAATCATAAAAAATAATAATATAATAATAAATTTAATTCAATAATATAATCAAACCATAAACACTGAAATGTGAAATATAGCGCCAAGTTCGCACATCACTGAGCAAAGTCGCAGAATCGTTTTCAGTGTCTGATGACGAATTTCCCCCACGAATCATTATCACTCAATTCTGCAAGTGGTTCTAATTTACTATCGCTGTTCTCTAGCTGGTCTAAAACTGATTTTGACCTAAAGGGACACTTTTTGGACGCCATGGACGTTTCTCAGTTTCCAGGCAGAAAGAACAGTAAAAATGCAGGCAGGGCGCAGGACAAAGCACTCGGGACAAAATGTATGTGAAATGGTTTGGTGCAGTAATGTTTTACTATGTGATTTTAGTGATTTTTGTCATTTTCAAATTTCCCACCCGTTCCGTCCCCCGTACGTCCCAACGCTCGCAGGGGACCGAACCCAGATGATAGATGCCGGCATCCGCCGGAGGAAATTGCTGGGGACACTGCAGGAGGGATATTGCGTGAGATCAGGACAAGGTAAGTGACCGAGAGATCGCGGAGCAGCGCCGCATGTTAAGCCCGAGTGTAGCTCGGGGTTACTGCTTGTGGTGCTGAAACTTTACCCCGAGCTACACTCAGGACTACCGCCAGGGAGGGTTAAAGTGGAACTTTAGTTACTTACTTTGTTACACTAGTTTAAAACAGTATTGTAACAGACCGGCACAGTTTACCTTCATTTTCATCCTTATCTGTCTCTTTGTGTTCTTCTTATACTGTGTGTGGCACCTTTAAATATTTTGAAGGTGGTTGGAATACATATTAGTGATTTCAGCCTTCCACTGAGCTCAGACATGACAAGGCTGCTGAGCCCGAGTTTGTTTGTACTAACAATACTGCTAATATGATATATTAAATGTCATTCCAGCATCGCTAGGTATGCATATCTCTCCTATCGCGCTGCCTGTTTATGCTTATTCAGCCCTTTGAATAATTTAACACATTTCATACTCCAAATTACCCGCGACAATTTGACATGGGCTGCTGGCAGTTTACTTGAAACGTTCAGTGTTAGGTCAAAGGAGAGACCCAGCATCTGCTAAACAGAGGGGTTCTACCGACGCAGCCAGGGATAATTAGAATGGTGCTCCATATATTAATAATATGCTCTCAATACAGGCAGTGCAAGCTCGCAGTCATCCATTATGTCAATATTATCACTAGACAGGATTCTAAAAATTCTGACAATGCTCGCTGCCCATTAAAATACCTGGCCATGGATGTGTGTAAATTGCAATACCGTCTACGCATCCAAAGGACAAAAAGTTAAATAAAGGAAAATAAATACATAGGGAATCTTGGATATCCGCGTAAGTAGACTTATATTTTTGACGGACTCAGTTACAACGAATGTTGGGTGCAAAAATGCAAAAATGCCTCCATTGGGTGCAAAAATGTAAAAGAAAAATATACACGTATGCAGGTGTGGACTGACAACTCATGGGGCCCCAGGCAATAGGGCAGTGGTTCTCAACCTTCCTAATGCCGTGACCCTTTAATACAGTTCCTCATGTTGTGGTGACCCCCAACCATAAAATTATTTAACCAGTAATTATAATTCATGAAGTGTCGTTTTACCTTCAATGCTGCTGCTTTCAACACAGTAGCTGCTTTTAACAGAGTAGCTGCTTTCAACACAGCAGCTGCTTTCTACACAGTAGCTGCTCTTTACACATCGGAAATATGTGTTTTCTGATGGTCTTAGGCAACCCCTGTGACCCACAGGTTGAGAACCACTGCAATAGGGAATCATGGGGCCCCCATGTCCTCGCCCACATCCAAAAAAGCCTATAAAAGGTACCAGGGGCATCTCATGGGGCCCCCTACTGACCCCGGGCCCTTGGGCAGTGCCCGAGTGCTCGAATGGTCACTCCGCCCCTGCACGTATGTATAATCTATAGCAGTCAGTTATTTGCTTGGCTTAATTTTCTAAAATGACTGGTGGTATGTATTTGTTTGGAATACTCTGCTATAGATCACACCATAAAGATCAAGAAGTTGATGTCTTTTATTATTATTATACAGGATTTATATAGCGCCAACAGTTTGCTCAGCACTTTACAATATAAAGGGAGACAATACAGCAACAATACAGTTCAATACAAGAGGGTTAGGAGGGCCCTGATTCTTGGAGCTTACAATCTAGGCCTAAACTTTCTTGCAGAACTGTACCAAACGAATCTCCCACATATTCTCTATGCTGATGGTGACTATGACTTCCTCAAGGGACAAAAGCTACACACAGTCACTTACTCTCCAGCACGGGGATCATTTACTCAAACAGCCACAGGATAATTGGTTCCCTCCTTCTGAAATCCACCAGGCTCTTCACACTGAGGAAGATGCAGACCCACACCACCATAGGACAGTTGGACTTTTTCTCACTAACTTCCTGGCTCTCTCCAGTGAGCTTCTCCAGACCCAACTTGATTCCAGGACTTAAGCTTGTGGATAGGACCCTCCTTTTCAACTGGCAATTGTAATGTGCATTGTATTACTCTTATAATAATTATGAAGAGATATCCAGAGCACCCCACCCCTCTTACATCAGATGTCAAGAGCCCCTCACCATCATTAGAAGTCAAGAGTCCCCCACTCTCCCTTACATCACAGTGCACCCCCATTACCTTGTATTCTTGCCAGGAAGAAGCTGGGGCGGAGCTGCAGGAGTGGTGCAAGTGCCACAAGAAATGGCCTGGAGGGCCAGGGCCAACCCATGGGACTTGTGTTTGACACATGTTCTCTACAGAATCTGGAGCATTGCTAAAGTTTAGCCATAGATGTGTAGCTTTTTTTGGCTAAAATAGGCCCACACCACTGTCAAAATACATGGATTAGTGGCAGCAGCCTCTGATCAACAACAGTTTTCCAACTTGCCTGTGCAACAGAAGTAGTTCTAATGGTTGACTTCTGTTGATGAGGAATGGTCACACACTGATCAAGGTTCCTCTGGTCCCTGCTGAACCGACAGAATTTCAATCCGTTTATGGCCAGCTTAAGACTGGGGCAGACAGAATCTGGAACATTTCTGAGACTAGAGCAGACAGAATCTGGAGCATTTTTAAGACTAGTGCAGACAGAATCTGGAGCATACCATATCCAGATCTAGGGGGGTACTGAGGTGGGCTATGCCCCCCCCCCAGATTTCAGTTGTGTCACCCCAGGCAGCTGCACTTGCTCTTTCTTTGTGGCTTTGTAAATGTACTATTAAATGTGCTGCCCAGCTACTGTACATCGATAATCAGGCCAGCAGGGGGCCCAGTGGGGCGGGCTACCTGTACCGCTCCCCTGTCCGCTAATTAGCATGAGGATTTTCAATCTCTCCAGAGGCAGCTGAAGTTGGTGGGCGGGGATGGGGCTGTGGCTGTCGCCTCCCATAAGTTGAAGAAGGGGAAACGGGAGGAGTGGACACAGGAGCCCAGGAGTCTTCATCTCCAGGCATGTGGTAAGTGACTGCGCACACTGTCCCATTCACACCATCACTATCAACCCTTACCTGTCATTGTACTGCTACCCGAATCTGAGACTATGCTGCCCTGGTCTAGAGCAGATATAATCTAGAGCATTTCTAAGACATGGGCAGACAAAATCTGGAGTAGACAGAATCTGGACCACTTCTAAGACTGGGGAAGATAGAACCTAGAGCATTTCTAAGATTGGGGCATACAAAACTTGGAGCCTGAGGAGTAGGAGTATCCCTTCATACAGCCAGCGAATATGTGCAGACTTTGAGAAAAGTGGCAACCTCTAGTGGCGAAGGGTATGCAGAATTGGCAGCAAACCCACATGGAAGAAAAATATGTTTGATATATATTTCTAAAATAATCTTCCCAAAAATATTGATATATACCGGTATTTGAAATACTACAATTATGGCCATATTCAATATATTTATATATATATATATATATATATATATATATATATACATAAGACATATATATATATCTATTTATCTATCTATATATATCTATATATATATATAAATATATATATACACTGCATGTTGAAATGCATTTTTTCTATATTACAAAATATATGAAAAATATTTTTAAAAATATATATTTTTTTTAATATACCCTTCAGATTTTTTAACATATAAAAAAGTCATTTTAACATAGTTATATATTTTTTTTAACATATTTATATATTTTTACATATATTGGTAAATGCATTAAAGAAAATTTAGATTTGTATTTTTAAAGACATACAGTATATTTGAAATGTATTTTTAAAAATATTTTTCAGATATTGTGTAATAAAAACACATTTCAACATACAGTATCTATCTATCTATCTATCTATCTATCTATCTATCTATCTATCTATATTGAATATGGCTAAAATTTTAGTATTTCAAATATATGTCAATATATTTGGGAAGAATATTTTTAAAATATATTTCAAATATATTTTTCTTCCATATGGGGATTCATCAACCTTATTACTTATTGGATGGGATATATTTATTTATTTCAGGTACTTATATAGCACTGTCAATTTACGCAACACTTTATATATATATTGTACATTCACATCAGTCCCTTACGCTCAAGAACCTTACAATCTAAGGTCCCTAGCTTCCATTCATACATACCCATACTAGGGACAATTTAGACAGGATCCAATTCACCTACCAGCATGTCTTTGGAGTGTGGGAGTAAACTGGAGTACCCAGAGGAAACCCACGCAGGCACAGCGAGAACATGCAAACTCCAGGCAGGAGGTGCCATGGCTGGGATTCAAACCAATGACCCAGCTGGAAGTGCTAACCATATAGATATACAACTGCTTCCAGAGTGATTCACCTATTCAGAATATGAACAGATGAGTGGAATTTAACTGGCATGTATCCCCTGCCATTAGACTGGTTGGACCTATGGTGTGAGTTATGGAGTTCCTCCTGTTAGGGAAAACTTTGTCATGTGTTGTTATACCCCCTGCACTCCAAGGTGGTCTGGGGAATCCAAATAGAGTACCATGCATGCACATTCAGCAATTTGTATCTGGTATGCATGAACAGTCTAAGGAAGCAGACTAGATCTGTGAAATCCTGCAATCAAAACAACGCAATTTCCAAGATAAACGTTTGTTGACTTCTCTCTTCCGTACTTAATGCCACCATAGAATGCAAATGCACCCCAGCCATGGCTCTTCTTCGAAATCATGACAGCTAGAATCCTCCACATAGATTTTTCATAATCCATGGTTTAATTGCAGCCTGGAAAGCCATTGCTGTGATTGATCCTCTTGATAAAACAATCTTCCTACAATACCTTAGCGTGCAAATACTATTTGAGATAATGTTTGCCACAAAAAATGGAGCCTGTGAATTCTTCTGGAAACAATGGAATGTACGGTTGCAACACCCAGCCTGCTCCTTAATAGTGTTCTGAAAAGGTATCAAGAAAAGGTTTGTAACTTAATACATACAAAGCTTTTCCCAGCCCTATGCACCATTAGGTAACACAGTACACAGTAGCTAAATGGTTAGCACTTCCGCTTGGCAGTACTAGGGTTGTTGGTTTGAATCCCAACCGTGGCACCACCTGCCTGGAGTTTGCATGTTCTACCTGTGCCTGCATGGGCTTTCTCCGGGTACTCTGGTTTCCTCCCACACTCCAAAGACATGCTGGTAAGTTAATTGGCTCCTGTCTAAATTGGCTCTAATATATGTATGAATGTGAATTAGGGACCTTAGATTGTACACCCCTTGAGGGTTAGGGACTGATGTGAATGTACAATATAATGTGTAAAGCGCTGGGTAAATTGATGGTGCTATATAAGTACCTGAAATAAATAAATGCACCAGGCTGAAATGTTTCACTCTTCACCTTTGTACAGTGTTATTATTGTATTTTGTCTGACCATAACCTACTTTTTTTACTTTACTAATTTTAGAGATCTCTATATTTCTTACAAATTGTTTTTGTATTTACAAACCCTTGGGGGATGTATATATAGAGAATAACATTTTATTATCATTTTGTTAAACATTGTATACACTCATGCTACTGTACGGTTTATGTATTTTCCTCTCCCTTAATTGAAATAAAAACTTTCAGTAAAAAAAAAAAGTTTGTTGCCTGAATGTTATTAACAGTTTTGCCAAAACTCATTGAGGTATATGGCAATATGTGAACACTAGACTCCCCCCCTCTAGCACACAGCAGGTGATTGACAGCCTCAGCTGTGCATGTTTCCCTATGAGACTGTGCATAGGTGGGTGTGTCCTTCTCCTGCACTCAGGTCTCAGATTACACTCAGCTCCCAGCTCTATGCTTTTCAGTGTGTGACATCCTCTGCCTTCTGGTGCTATGTAAATTGTGTACTTTGAAGAGCTGTGGATAAGAGGTGGCTGCAGATAAACTAGGACACCTTTTATAGGAGGATTTGTTTCATCTCTGTGTATCGCCCGAGGCCAGTAATTTTGCTGGTTATATGTAAGAGTTTACAACCACTTTAAGTATATATTTTTATAGTCAATGGCATGACACCTTGAATGTCCTGAATAGCACAGTTAATGCAATAGCATTTACTACTGTGATGTGGTGTCCATATTGGAATAGATAAAGGAATGCTATTTTTGCTCCAATTTTAGTTCATTTCCCCATGTGCAGTGAAAAAAAGCGCATGCCACAAGTATGTCATCTGTGGATGAAAGCTCTGCACCCAGGATCGACCAGTCCAGTCTAGAAGGTAAAGGGCACCACTACTGGCTGGACTGGATGAAGTGCCTCATCAGTCAGGAAAGCAAGAAGCGAACTGGGCAGTGGAATTCAGAGCACAGCCGATGGAAGTGACATCAGCGCCAGAGGGAAGGGGGGGTGAACTTGGGTGTGGCTATGCATTTCGAAGCCACCTAGCTCCTTTGTCAAGTCCCCCGATTGCCCTCCCCCATGAGGCTGATGTCACTTCTGGTCGACTCTGACCTGCATTCCAGCCACAATAGATATACTTGTCACATGTGGTTATTTTTACTGCCACATGTGAGTTGCCACTTTTTATTTATACAAAACGTTTTTTGCATTACTACACTTAGATTAGCGCCCTCTGGTGTTCAATCTCTTCAATCTCCCAGGAGCTGAAACGAGTGTGTTTTAACCCCTTATGGACATTTTTGGACTATCATCCTCCTGTCCATTTAAACAAAATAGCTAAACATTATTTTATTTGTGCGCCATTTTGCATGTTTCTTACTTCGTTTTCACCACCTTGAGGTTACGAAGGACAGATTTTTTTGAACCTAAAATACCAAAAATCTACCACATCATAATTTTTGGCGGAACTGTTCCAGGTGCACCAAAGATATTCGTGGATTATTATTATTATACAGTATTTATATAGCGCCAATAGTTTGCTCAGCGCTGTACAGTAACAATACAATGCGATACACGAGGGGTTCGAGGGCCCTGCTCCTTGGAGATTACAATCTAGGAGGGAGGGGAGAGTGGTACAGGAGGAAATAGCTGTGGGGGATGGAGTGGTGGGGAGAGCGGAGGAGATCAGCAGTTAGGTGAGGGCGGGGCAGGCTTCTCTGAAGAGATGGGTTTTCAGGGTGCACCTAAAGGTGAGGAGGGTAGGTGACAGTCTGATGGATTGGGGTAGTGAGTTCCAGAGGATGGGGGAAGCCCTGGAGAAGTCCTGGAGACAGGCATGGGAGGAGGAGACCAGGGAACTGGAGAGTAGGAGGTCTTGTGAGGAGCGGAGAGTGCGTGTTGGGTGATAGATGGATATCAGGTCGGTGATGTAGTTTGGGGCAGTGTTATGAACAGCTTTCCACATCAATGTTAAAATTTAAATTTTATGCGGTAGATGCAAAGCATTGGGCAAATTCAGCTTTCTGATAAAGATTGTCTGCGGTGATTGTCTCTGCTCCATTCAGGCTAGACATAAAGGTCTCAGGATGGGGTAGGCCACCATTACAACAACTAGAGTCACAATAATGAAAAAAAAAAAACCTGCACAAATAAATAAATAAATAAATAAAACACGATTCTGCAAAACAAAATCTATGATGTTCTGAATGATAGAAGTTTAGAGGTCAATATATTCAGTTAATTTCCATAACAAAAGAAATGTACTAGTAGCATGTATATGAGGTATATTAATATAGCGTCCCGAGAAGCACTCTCCACTCATTTATCTCTGTCATTGTTTTGAAGGTTGACACTCCTTTACTGTTATGAAATCAGGTTTGCTCTTTACATTGTCACAGTACCTTGTGTGCGCTGTACTGACATTGGCGTGTATAGTCATTTATTACGAATCTTTTACAATATATGAGAACATGAGTATGATGGACAGAGAAGTGCTAAATCAAAAGTAGTACAAATAAAAAAGATAAATAAGAAATTAGGACAAATTGTTTTATGATACAATCATTTCCATTGATCAGTAACATTTGCACACTACTAGAATAAACATTGTGCATGCAGCAGTTTGACTGTAGAATGTCTTGCATGTTATTATTATTACTATTATTATTATTATTATTACAGGTACTTATATAGTGCTGTCAATTTACGCACCTTACATATATATTGTACATTCACATCAGTCCCTAACCCTCAAGGTGCGTACAATCTAAGGTCCCTAAAAATGCCTTGTATTAAAAGAGGTATAGACTCCAGAGAGAGAGATATCATTTCCCCCGGTACAATTTATTAGTAAGACCTCATCTGGAATATACAGTTCAGTTTTGGGCACCAATTCACAAAAAGAACATTGGGGAACTGGAGAAAGTACAGAGAAGGGCAACCAAACTGATAAGAGGCATGGAGGAGCTCAGCTATGAGGAAAGATTAGAGGAACTGAATTTATTCTCTCTTGAGAAGAGGAGATTAAGGGGGGATATGATCTCCATGTATAATACATAAGGGGGGATATGATCTCCATGTATAATGCATAAGGGGGGGATATGATCTCCATGTATAATACATAAGGGGGGATATGATCTCCATGTATAATACATAAGGGGGGATATGATCACCATGTATAATACATAAGGGGGGATATGATCTCCATGTATAATACATAAGGGGGGATATGATCTCCATGTATAATACATAAGAGGGATATGATCACCATGTATAATACATAAGGGGGATATGATCTCCATGTATAATACATAAGGGGGGATATGATCTCCATGTATAATACATAAGGGGGGATATGATCTCCATGTATAATACATAAGGGGGATATGATCTCCATGTATAATACATAAAGGGGGATATGATCTCCATGTATAATACATAAGGGGGGATATGATCCTTATGTATAATACATAAGGGGGGATATGATCTCCAAGTATAATACATAAGGGGGGATATGATCTCCATGTATAATACATAAGGGGGATATGATCACCACGTATAATACATAAGGGGGATATGATCTCCATGTATAATACATAAGGGGGGATATGATCACCATATATAATACATAAGGGGGATATGATCTCCATGTATAATACATAAGGGGGGATATGATCTCCATGTATAATACATAAGGGGGGATATGATCTCCATGTATAATACATAAGGGGGATATGATCTCCATGTATAATACATAAGGGGGGATATGATCTCCACGTATAATACATAAGGGGGATATGATCTCCATGTATAATACATAAGGGGGGATATGATCTCCACGTATAATACATAAGGGGGATATGATCTCCACGTATAATACATAGGGGGGATATGATCACCACGTATAATACATAAGGGGGGATATGATCTCCACGTATAATACATAAGGGGGATATGATCTCCATGTATAATACATAAGGAAGGATATGATCACCATGTATAATACATAAGGGGGATATGATCTCCATGTATAATACATAAGGGGGATATGATCACCATGTATAATACATAAGGAGGATATGATCACCATGTATAATACATAAGGGGGATATGATCTCCATGTATAATACATAAGGGGGATATGATCACCATGTATAATACATAAGGGGGAATATGATCTCCATGTATAATACATAAGGGGGGTATGATCTCCATGTATAATACATAAGGGGGGGATATGATCACCATGTATAATACATAAGGGGGATATGATCTCCATGTATTATACATAAGGGGGGATATGATCTCCATGTATTATACATAAGGGGGGATATGATCTCCATGTATAATACATAAAGGGGGATAAGATCTCCATGTATAATACATAAAGGGGGATATGATCTCCATGTATAATACATAAGGGGGGATATGATCCTTATGTATAATACATAAGGGGGGATATGATCTCCAAGTATAATACATAAGGGGGGATATGATCTCCATGTATAATACATAAGGGGGGATATGATCTCCATGTATAATACATAAGGGGGGTATGATCTCCATGTATAGTACACAAGGGAGATATGATCTCCATGTATAATACATAAGGGGGGATATGATCTCCATGTATAATACATAAGGGGGGATATGATCTCCATGTATAATACATAAGGGGGGATATGATCTCCATGTATAATACATAAGGGGGATATGATCTCCATGTATAATACATAAGGGGGGATATGATCTCCATGTATAATACATAAGGGGGGATATGATCTCCATGTATAAATACATCATTGGTTCATATAGTGAACTCGGTGTAGAGTTATTCACCCTGAGGTCATCACAGAGGACAAGGGGGCACTCTTTACGTCTGGAGGAAAAGAAATTTAATTTCCAAACACAGAAAGGTTTCTTCACAGTGAGAACTGTGAAAATGTGGAATAGACTCCCTCAAGAGTTGGTTCTGGCCAGCTCAGTGGATTGCTTTAAAAATGTCCTGGATTCTTTCTTAGATACACAGAATATAACTGGATACTAACATTTATAGGTAAAGTTGATCCAGGGAATATCCGATTGCCTCTCGGGGGATCAGGGAGGAATTTTTTTCCCTGCAGGAGCAAATTGGATCATGCTTTGCTGGGTTTTTTTTTGCTTTCCTCTTGATCAACTGTGGGTTTAGGATTATAACTTTTTTTTTTTTAAAAGGTTGAACTGGATGGACTTTTGGCTTTTTTCAGCCAGACTATGTAACTATGTAACTTACATTCATACATACACATACTAGGGCCAATTTAGACAGGAGCCAATTAACCTACCAGCATGTCTTTGGAGTGTGGGAGGAAACTGGAGTACCCGGAGAAAAGCCACACAGGCACAGGGAGAACATGCAAACTCCATGCAGGCGGTGCCGTGGCTTGGATTCAAACCAACGACCCTAGTACTGCTAGGCTGTTTTGATAATCCTATTTATATGAGAATAAATGTGTTTGTTTTTAAATTATATCAATTGTTTCTTCTCCAAGCAAGGGTATTTAACCTCCCTGGCGGTCTAACTAATCAATATTTTTGAATGTCAAAGCGGTACATTGTTTTGCATGGAAATTTGTTGTTTTATATTGTAGGCTTGTAATTCTTAGGAAACTCACTTAAATCTGTCCAAACAAGAGTCTAGTAAACATCCCGGGTATGATAAAGTTTAAAACACAAAATCATCAATTACAATATAATAAATAATTATAAAAAATAATAATATAATAATAATAAATATAATTCAATAATATAATCAAACCAAAAACACTGAAATTTGAAATATAGCGCCAAGTTCGCACATCACTGAGCTCAGTTGCAGAATCGTTGATGTGGTCACTTTCAGTGTCTGATGAGGAATTTCCCCACGAATCATTATCGCTCAATTCTGCAAGTGGTTCTGATTTACTATCGCTGTTCTCTAGCCGGTCTAAAACCGCTTTTGACCTAAAGGGACACTTTTTGGACGTCATGGACGTTTATCAGTTTCCAGGGAAAAAGAACAGTAAAAATGCAGGCAGGGCGCAGGACAAAGCACTCGGGACAAAATGTATGTGAAATGGTTTGATACAGGAATGTTTTACTATGTGATTTTAGTGTATTTAGTGAATGTCACTTTATGTCATTTTCAAATTTCCGCTCCGTCCCCCGTACTTCCCGACGTCGCAGGGGACGGAACCCAGAAGACAGATGCCAGCATCGGCTGGAGGACATTGCCGGGGACACCGCAGGAGGGACATCGCGGGAGCGCAGGACAAGGTAAGAGAAGAACAGATCCCGGAGCAGCGCCGCATGGTAAGCCCGAGTGTAGCTCGGGGTTACCACTTGTGGTACTGAAACTTTACCCCGAGCTACACTCGGGAATACTGCCAGGGAGGCTACGACAGGAGGCGTGTTACTAGCCAGATCACCAGGTGAAAATAAAGGGGAAAAGCCTTTTGACCTAATGGGATGCTTTTTGGACGCCATGGATGTTCTCAAGTTTCCAGGCAGAAAGAACAGTAAAAGTGCAGGCAGGGCACAGGACAAAGCACTTGGGACAAAATGTATGTGAAATGGTTTGATACAGGAATGTAATCCTAACAGATTACAATGTATTGTGTGTATGTCATGTTTTTACTTTTTTGAATCTCCCGCCGTCAAGTTTTTTTCTGTGAAAACATTGCTGGCTGGCAGTCATTTTTTTTCCTGCCTCTAATTGCCCCTGCTTCTAAACTACTAAAGGCCAGGGGCGGACTGACAACTCATGGGGCCCCGGGCGTTAGGGGATCATGGGGCCCCTGTGTCCTTGCCAAAATTCAAAAAAGCCTATGAAAAAGGTATCTCATGGGGCCCCCTACTGACCCCGGGCCCTCAGGCAGTGCCTGAGTTTCCAAATGGTCAGTCCGCCCCTGCTAAAGGCACATAGACTATGCACTCTGCAAGTGCAGTTTCTCCAGAGCTTAGCAGATGAGTAGAAGCCCTGCTGACTGCCAACATCCAATCATGTGCAAACAAAATGCAGTTTTTTAATTTTTCTTGCATGTGATTGGATATTCTTTGCAAAGTGAAGCTTTACCTCATTTACTAAGCTCTGGAGCAACTGCTCTTTGCCAAGTGCACAGTCTATTTGCCTTTAGTAAATCAACCCCATAGGCTAACATGCAGGAGTGTATAGAGGTAGAAAAAATCGCTAGATGCCCATAACAGCATCTTAAAAAATGTCCTGTGTGCATGAGGCCATTCAGCTACTGTGGTCTCTCTTTAGATGACTCGGTGCCCTGGAAATCCTTTATTGTGTTTTATATTATATGTTTAGGTATAAAAACACAAAATATTGAGGGTGCAGCATTCTTGTGCATTAACTGAGACAACATTTATTTAAGAATAAAAAGCAATGTACTCAGAAACAACAAAGAGTATCAAAATTTAAATAAAAAAAACAAAAACCTTATGCTTAGTCCAAATCCCACCAAGCTTGCTGCATCAAACCAAGCCTGAATACCGGACTAAATAAATATGTATAAAAAAAACTGTGCATGACCCTTTAAATATTTAAATACTACAAATCTATTTCTTGCTAAAGATTTATAAAACTGTGTATCATATAAAAATAAATAACTTAATTTCATATGCTTTGTTATAAGTGAATAATAAAAGTCCACAGGTGAACATAAATGTCTGCGGCCCCACCAACGCGATGCAGCACAGAAATCACACAGGCAGCTCTCAGATTCCACCAGCAAATGCTCCAGACCAAAATGTTATTTAAATCAAGAGAAAGGAGAAGTATAATTTAAAACAATTTAATGAATGGCTATTGTACGTACAGTATACAAAGAGTAATGGAGGTGTACACATCCACAAAGCATGGCGCGGCAGTGCGTGATGACGTCACGGATCCAACTCCACCTGATGTAGGTCTTTGTAATAGGCATCCTCTGGGAACAGAGGAATCTGAGAGCTGCCTGTGTGATTTCATGCTGCTGGGGTCGCAGACCAGATTTGAACTTGGATGGTGGAAACATCGGTACCTTTTATTGAGCTCGGTCATGTGAGATCATACCCATCTGGCAAGAGGCTTGGGTGTGGGATGCACTTTTGCACACAGGAGCACTATTTTGTCTTTACTCATCACTGAGCACTACCAGGCACTTGGAATTCATATAAAGCTGAACTTTTATGTTCGTCTTTGGACTTTTATTATTCACTCGTGATACAGAATATGTGATTGGGTTATTGATCTATAGTTATATGATACATAGTTTTATGAATCTTTAGCAATAAAGAGTATTAAGTCCATCAGAAAGTTCCAACAGATCGACCAAAACTGATAGCGTGCCACCAGATAGACTGAGAGGATGTCTGCAAAACTATTGCATTTCGAGGGTGCCCCTCTTCATCAGAGCTAGAGGAGGAACCCTGGAAATGCGTCTTAAGAACTCTTTTTACTTTTAAATAAATTGTGTCTCAATTAATGTACAAGGCTGGTGCATGCCCCCCCCCCTTGTGTGTTTTTCTGTGTAGGGCTTAAAGATTCCCCAGCTTGAATTGGACAACAAGGCTGAGTGGCACTTAGAAGACCATGAACTGGGTCATGTGCAGGAGATGCCTGAAATCTGGAGAGAGCCTCTCCAAAAGGACTGGTGCCATATCTTAGTCCAACACAACAAACACTTTACTCCTGCGCTAGGAAAGGACTCAGTAGACCCAATAGGAATGTTCTGGAATTTTCTGGAATATGCACTGCTTGCTGCCCTCAACAGACCGGGGTGGTCCGAATACACTGGATACAAATGGAGAAACAGAAAAAGGGCGCACCGACCTAGTGCTTATCTTAGTGCAGAAGTGATGTAAAAACCTATAAACTTAAACAAAATCACAAAATGACCCTAAACCTAAACCATGAAATAAAAGTAGATTTTTTTTAGTCCTCATGAAAGAACTGGCTGCATTTCAGGCTGAAGCTATTTGTTGTGTGACAAGAAGACCAGAACTTAAAAATATTAAGATTCATAGTGCGTTGATTCTTTTATCTTCCTAGGAAATATCATTTATATATATTAAAATGTGTCTGTAGGGTTACAATTTCGTAATATAGAATGCGGTTCATTTTCTAGGAAGACTATTAATTTTGCTGTAGGGTAGAGAATAAGTAAGACTCACATAACGGATAACAACCGATATGACATCAGGCAATTGATTTCTTTCTGCTCCAAAATGTCAGCAGCAATGCCACATTGTGTCTCATTAAATATAATAGATTGTGTCATTAAGTGTCATGAGATCTTATACATTGAGATCTTTGCTCATAGTGTGGTGCGTCTGGGTGGATGTCACCGTTAAGGAAGTAAAGAGTCAGGAGAAGTGAGTGTTTATTAGTGTGACAAGGATAACTGCCATTGTACTTTAGAGAAATGTTTTGTAGCAGTTGCCGGGACAGGCAGTTGTGAGCATTTCTGGATAACTATATCACAATCTGTTGACAAGTAATGTATGAAGATGTGCAACGGCAGAGGAGAGTCAGGATAGTGACAGAGGTCATTGTAGACAAGTTTAGATGTCACCTTGGCAAATTCTGCTACTAGTCGTTGGCGCCATGTCATTATTCCTGTATGTTATCGCAAAAAAAAAAATCACTGCACTATGTCATTATACTTAAACATAAGGGAAATCCTAAAGAACTCTGGTCTCATTAAAAAGCAGGATATTCTATGAGTTTATTAAAATCTTGCAAAGTTGGAGCACTCGAGTTTCCAAGGATAAATATTTAATGAAGGCCTTGAGACCCATTGTTAAATATCGAAATAACATATCTCATGTTACCAGGCATATTCATATTCACTAAATGCTAAGTATAATAGATCAATCTCTCATTATCCATAGAGTCAAGAAACACAAGCAGTGGGGAAATGTACCTTGTACTGGGATGTCAGCAACTGGAAAGGATTAGAAGTTATATAAAAGCCTTCAAGCTTTGGTTCAGGGCTGTAGATTTTTTTTTTTGTGGTGGGGTTTAAGCCTGGGCAGCCATAGGAAAAACTATGCACAGAGTGTAGGTAGTACGGAAAGAACAGAGGGCAGGGGTCAGGAGTGCAGAACGCACAGAGAACATGGAGCATAGATGTACAATGCAGAAAATACAGGGTCAAGAACATACAGATCATAGTGGTCAAGGGTGCAGAACCAGTGCAGGTCTTCGTCCTAGCACAGCTACAAGTACAGACCTTCTCTGCAGGACAGCTTCCCCTAGTACTGATCTCCCCATCCTTAGTACAGCTCCCCCACAGTACAGATCTCCCCACCCTTAGTACAGCTCTGCCCAGTACAGTTCTCCCCACCCTTAATACAGCTCCCCTCAGTACAGATCTCCCCACCCTTAGTACAGCTCCCCCCAGTACAGATCTCCCCACCCATAGTACAGCTCTGCCCAGTGCAGATCTCCCCACCCTTAGTACAGCTCCCCCCAGTACAGATATCCCTACATTTAGTATAGCTTTCCCCAGTACAGATCTCCCTACACTTAGTATAGCTCCCCCCAGTACAGATCTCCCCACCCTTAGTACAGCTCCCCTCAGTACAAATCTCCCCACCCTTAGTACAGCTCCCCCCCAGTACAGATCTCCCCACCTTTAGTAAAGCTCTCCTCAACACAGATCTCCCCAGCCTTACTACAGCTCCCTTCAACACAGAGCTCCCCACCCTTAGTACAGATCCCCCCAGTACAAATCTCCCCACCCTTAGTACAGCTCCCCTTTGTACAAATTTCCCCACCCTTAGTACAGCTCTCCTCAACACAGATCTCCCCACCCTTAGTACAGCTCCCCCCAATACAAATCTCCCCACCTTTAGTACAGTTCCCCCCAGTACAGATTTCCCCACCATTAGTACAGCTCCCCTCAACACAGATCTCCCCACCCTTAGTACTGCTCCAACCAGTACAGATCTCCCCATCCTTAGTATAGCTCCCCCCAGTACAGATCTCCCCACCCTTAGTACAGCTACCCCCAGTACAGATTTCCCCACCCTTAGTACAGCTCCCCTCAACACAGATCTCCCCACCTTTAGTACAGCTCCTCCCAATACAAGTCTCCCCACCCTTAGTACAGCTCCCCCCAGTACAGATATCCCTACACTTAGTATAGCTTTCCCCAGTACAGATCTCCCCACCCTTAGTATAGCTCTCCCCAGCACAGATCTCCCCACCCATAGTACAGCTCCCTTCAACACAGATCTCCCCACCCTTAGTACAGCTCCCCTCAACACAGATCTCCCCATCCTTAGTATAGCTCCCCCCAGTACAGATCTCCCCACCCTTAGTACAGTTCCTCTCAACACGGATCTTCCTACCCTTAGTACAGCTCCCCTCAACACAGATCTCCCCACCCTTAGTACAGCTCCCCCCAGTACAAATCTCCCCACCCTTATTACAACTCCCCTCAACACAGATCTCCCCACCCTTAGTACAGTTCCTCTCAACACAGATCTCCCCACCCTTAGTACAGCTCCCCCCAGTACAAATCTCCCCACCCTTATTACAACTCCCCTCAACACAGATCTCCCCACCCTTAGTACGGCTCCGCCCAGTACAGATCTCCCCACCCTTAGTACAGCTCCTCCCAATACAAGTCTCCCCACCCTTTGTACAGCTCCCCCCAGTACAGATATCCCTACACTTAGTATAGCTTTCCCCAGTACAGATCTCCCCACCCTTAGTACAGTTCCCCTCAACACAGATCTCCCCACCCTTAGTACAGCTCCCCCCAGTACAAATCTCCCCACCCTTCGTACAGCTCCCCCCAGTACAGATTTCCCCACCCTTAGTACAGCTCCCCTCAACACAGGTCTCCCCACCCTTAGTACAGCTCCCCCCAGTACAGATCTCCCCACCCTTAGTACAGCTCCCCTCAGTACAAATCTCCCCACCTAAGTACAGCTCCCCCCAGTACAGATCTCCCCACCCTTAGTAAAGCTCCCCTCAACACAGATCTTCCCACCCTTAGTACAGCTCCCCCCAATACAAATCACCCCACCCTTAGTACAGCTCCCCCAATACAAATCTCCCCACCCTTAGTACAACTCCTCTCAGTACAGATCTCTCCACCCTTATTACAACTCCCCTCAACACAGATCTCCCCACCCTTAGTACAGCTCCCCCCAGTACAGATCTCCCCACCCTTAGTACAGCTCCCCTCAATACAGATCTCTCCTTGTTTTGCTTCCTAAAATTGTACTGTGTGACATCTTCTCTCTGTTTTTCCCAGAACACCAATGCCATTTATACTTTTAAAGTAGGACTGAGCCTGATGGGCGGCTGTAGGAAGCAACTCAAGTTGGCATTACATATATAAATTTATTTTGCCCAGCCTTGCAAGCAGAACAAAATAAATCTAACCGATTCTTCCCTCTGTTTGAGGGGTGATGGACAGGTGCCTCTTGCAGGGCTGTTGTAATACCTGATCAGCCACTGCATCTGATTGAATGCAGGAGCTATTTGGCTAACAGTTTCCCAATGGACTCCATTCAACAAAAGTCAATGGAACAATTGACTTTTGCGGAACAAAATGGTACCCACAGGGCCATACAGAAATTGGAGCAGTGTATGGCCTGCTTAAGTATCACAAGCTGCCTTTTTATAAGATCACCACATCTCTGCAGACTATAAGTACTTTGTTATCTATAGCATATCTCAAGGACCACTGGCTCTAGTTCATTGACCTTCTCATAATTAATTGTACCTAGTAGACAAATGAGCACCCATGGTGTAATACGTAGAGGTCATGAAGTGTGCTGCTAATGACTTCAGGTTGTCTGGTATTCAAGGTCAGAGGAAACAGTAAGAATTCAGACATGAGGATAATTCCAGTACTGAGTTGTTAAAAATGTGGAAGATAATACAATGGTCTTAAGCTGGCCATAGAATATTAGTCATTTTCATTAAGCCAGCTGGCTGAATGAAAAAAGACTAATAGATTCCTCCATGTATGCAAGCATGTCACACCACCCAAGACTTTTTTTTCCGAACAAAATATGGAAAATGTACGGACTGAGCACATTTTTTTACTGACATCCTGAAATATGACAGAAACTCCGATTATAAACGAAGACAATCAATATTTAAGCAGTATAAACAATATGTCAACATTAACCATTCTCAGAACAAGTAATCTGCTGATTTACAAACTCAAAACAGAGTGAAAAATGTGAGCAGTGATCAGTATCTATGGACAGATTTTGGGAAGGGCTTAAAGGGAGATCATTAAACAGAATCTGTGCCTGATTGCTACATACACTACATACACATTACAGTCCTTGGACCCACAAAATAGTCCTAATTACTGTTCCACAACTGACAACCTCACAGACACAAATAAACCCCAGGACAAAGGATTATTTTCTAAAAAGTAAACATTTCCATTGTATATGCTTTTATGCATGCAAAAAGGATTTTTTATTTTTCATTTTTATTTATATTATTTATTTATTTATTTATTTATATATTTTTATTTTTCATAAATATATAAATTATTTAATTAATTACTTATTTGTAGGAATAGATTTTATATATATATATATATATATATATATATATATATATATATTTGCTTGCTTTATTTGCACAAATCAATTGCATCTTTAATTATTATTGTTGCACTTTAATTGCACATTTATTGATTGATTATTAGGCACATTGGTGCATATATATGCAGTTTTTTGTATTGTATGAATTTCAACAAAATATCACATTTATATAATTTTATATTTATTTATTTATATATATATATTAGATTTTTGGAATTTTCAGTACCTTTGTAATAGGTATAGGAGGATCACATTATTATACTTTTTATCACCATATGGCATCAATTCTATTTTATTTATAGTTAAATAGGTGGAGCGTGACACACATAATTTATTTATTATACATATAAAATCATCAACAAGAAAAAATATTTAAAAAAAATGTATATATATATATATATATATATATATATACCCAGAAAGTGAAAAAAAGTGTATCAAAAACAAAACTATAATCTTAATTGCAAATATAAACTAATTAATATATAGTCCAGTGTCATACAAAATACATATATAAATCAATCAAAAACATCAAAAAAGTGTTCAATAATAATGTCCTTAAATATAAAAATATAAAAAATATATGTGAAAAAAACCCCAAAACTTTTTATAAGTCAATCAAATTCCAATGTGTGATATAATGAAGAAAAAAACTTTAACTTCACTGCTCCAAACTATTAGTTCTTAAAATAAATGTGAAAAATCCACCATCAGATGAATTAAATAAACTCACCAGAGGTCAAATTATAAACCAGTACACATGCTTTCGCTCTGGGAGCAATGATCTGCAGATTGATAGCCAGCAATAGGAAGACGATTCAATGAACATAAATATCTTCTTAACATAAAACTCAGAAAAGAGAGATGAAAACTAATAGTGTAAAATCGCACGGTAACTTTATTCATAAAAACAGTCCATGCATTACGCTCAGATTCTGTAGTGTCAAAGCCAACACTAGCTTAGACAGCGTATCTTGCACAAATTAAAAAAAGCCTGCTTAGGTGTTAGCTGTCGCCGACAGCTCACTGGGCGTGGTGACGTCACTCCAAGGCTCTACCCTACGTGTTTCGTCACTTGATGTCCTCACATTGCGAATCTAATGTATAGAGTGCAGGGTTCAAGAATAAGTAACATAAAAAAACAACACATAGAGTGCAGAAGTCAGGATGAACCCTTTGTTCACATCAGAGTCCCCCTTATATGAAAGTCCCCAGCATTCTCCCATACATTCCGGATTCCAAGAATCCTTCTTTACATCAGAGTTTCCAGTGTTCCCCCTTACATCAGAGTGCCCCCTTACATCACAATTCACCTTTACATCCACAGACGGTCTCTTCCAGCATTGCAAAGCCAGCACTTTCAGCTGTTGCAGGTGATTCCATTTTCTCCTGATCCTCCTTCCGGGTTCAGGACTCTTTAACTGCTTGACTGGCCAGGCTGCAATGGTGCCACTCCCAAATGTGCCCTAAATGTACACTGAGCTGCGCAAGGGTAACTTCTGTCATAAAAATCCTACCTGTGAGAGATTTTTCTTTTTGAGACTTTAAAGTTGAACTAAATCCTTTCAATTAACATTAATTATGTTGTATCCTTATGCTGCTAGCATTAGTAAATAGACAGGAAGGTATATTACATTTATTTGTTTAAAAATTTTTTTTTACATTTCTTCAGTTGCTTCCTGGTTTCTGGCCTAGGCCAAAATGATGTCATACATCCCAGGTGGTCTTTATAGGAGTAGGGGAGGAGGGTATTTGTCAACTAATCACACCCTCCAGCCTTCATGCCTGAGCTAAGGGCAGACAATTTCCAGCCCTTACAGAAGATGGCTATGGCTAGAAATGCTAGGCAGGTGTTTTACAAAGTGATTTCTCAACCAAATAAAGCATGGAGACATGGATTGATTGGAGAGTTTATTTTGAATTTTATGAAATGAAATAAATTTAAATGTATTTTTGTTTATTAAAATAATCAACATGTTATAGCTACCTGCTCTGTGCAATGGTATTGGTATATGTATATATATTTTTATATATACATATATATATATATATATATATATATATCTATGTATATATATATATATATATATATATATATATATATATATCTATATGGTATTACATTTTATCTGGAGGAGGAGAGAAGGGGCTTTCTCAACTAAGCACACCCTCCTGCCTGCTTCATTAAGGGCAGACAATTTCCAGCCTTTAATGAAGATGGCTATGGCTAGAAATGCTAGGCAGGTGTTTTTCAAAGTGATTTCTCAACCAAATAAAGCATGGAGACATGGATTGATGGGGGAGTTTGTTTTGAATTTTAAAAATGAATTAAATTTAAATGTATTTTTTTTTTAAATTAAAATAATCAACATGTTATAGCTACCTGCTCTGTGCAATGGTATTGGTATATGTATATATGTATATATATATATATATATATATATATATATTTTTATATATACAGTATATTTTATATATATATATATATATATGTATATATGGCATTAAATTTTATCTGGAGGAGGAGAGAAGGAGCTTTCTCAACTAAGCATACCCTCCTGCCTGCTTGCCTGAGCTAAGAACAGATGGATTCCAGGAAGCAAATGC
This sequence comes from Staurois parvus, assembly GCF_062004578.1. NCBI lineage: Eukaryota > Metazoa > Chordata > Amphibia > Anura > Ranidae > Staurois > Staurois parvus. The sequence goes on along the minus strand of NW_028318494.1, from coordinate 4,754,744 downwards.
AACATGAATCCTCTGCCCTTACTCAAAATGGCTGTGGCAGGAAATATTAGGGTTTTTTCAAAGTGATTTCTCAACAAAATAAAGCATGGAGATATGAACGGCTGGATGAGTTTGCTTTAAATATTAAATCTGAATTAAACAATGTTTTTCAATTTGTGGTGCTCAGATGCAGTTTTGTTCTGCTTTAATTCCACCTTAACATCGACTTTAACCTACTACTCAAGGTATGCTATTTGCATTTGTAATGTAACTGTTTCATCAAGGAATCATTGGGGAACTGGCTAGTTTTTACATCTCTGCAACATCTCAGCCTTGTTTCAGGTTTTGGCATTGATTGTGTGAAAGGTGTTCGCTGATGGCTTGTTGTCAAGGCATGAACAGAAAGAGAGTTGTAAAAATGTCATTGTCAGACATCCTATACTGTTTATTAGCTGATAGCTGTTATGCGAGTTGGCCTTCACCGAGCTAGAATAAGTTACGATGAATGCTCAAGTATCAAAAGGTTGGTTTGTCCTTCTTATAGAAGAAAAAAAAAATTAGATCGAACTGATATTACAGGACTTTTAAATTAGGTATATGAAATATAAATCAGCATCTGTATTTTTACAGCATGCGAGGGTTGTTCTCTGGCTAATATCGTACTTGTTCTCTTGTGGCTAGACGGCATGAAGTGCAACATAATGGCTTGTCAGGAAGAGGCTGCTTCACTGGAGTTGGTAATGAAAACAGTAGGTGAAGATGTTTATTGGTTTAACCCAAGTGTACAATTGAAAACATGTAACTCCTTAAAGGAAAATTATAGCTTAAACACCAGCATCGGCGGAGAGCATTTTTCGAAACACCTGCAGATAGATATGTAAATGTCCGAGGGCTTTGGCAGGTCCTAAAATTGTCTGGTTCTATATGCTACTCACACAGCTACAGAGGAAGCAATTTATTTTATATTACATATGTTCTTTTCATGTCATAGAACTGCTGCCCTTGTCATCAATGGGCAGCTTTTATGTCTGACCTTTTTTTTTTTTTTTCTTCAATATGGCTTTTCTTGTCAGTAGTGTGGGTCCAGTTATGCAAAAGTAATTTGGATTCATTTTTGTGTAAATGTGCCCCTTCCTGCCCTCGTTCAGGGATTTTACACATAATCACGGCATCTACTGGTGTGCAACCACCTTACCTTCGTTTACTGGGATTTTTGAAGGATTCAGGATATTTCTTTCTAACAGCTGGGACTTATTTTTCAATTACAACTAAATACAAACTTTAATGCCATGGTACAAGGTTATAGTAGAAATGCCTCCGCCAAAAATGGCTCATTTTGTTTTGTAAGGCTATGTGGTAGCTTGTATATGAATGTAAGAATCCAATGCGGAGAACATGCAACTCCATCTTTGGAAATATTACAGTTGAGTTAAGAATACATCATCGGGTATAGTTATTTAAGGGAGACAAAGCTCTTTAGGCCCTATTTCTCACTTCATTCTGCACTCCTGTGACCCATATTGAGCTTGACAGTCGGCTAAACTCCTCTGTTGGCTGACATTACTGAGCCGGTCCAGATTCTAAAGAGATCTAGACTTCACAGTTGGGATCCACCCAGATGCCTGGGCCAACAGCTGACTCAGCTTCTCAGCAAACTGCTGAAAGCCTGAACCAACTGCTCCTGATCAGGGGCGGACTGACTATTTGGAAACTCAGGCACTGCCCGAGGGCCCGGGGTTAGTAGGGGGCCCCATGAGATGCCCCTGGTACCTTTTTCATAGGCTTTTTTGAGTTTGGGCAAGGACACAGGGGCCCCATGATCCCCTATTGCCCGGGGGGGCCCCATGAGTTGTCAGTCCGCTCCTGGTTGTGGTGCAGTATTTTAATTTAAAATCCCCCTTGGGATTAAAGAAAAAAGCAGACCACCTCCTGAATGCCTGCCAGCTGCTATGTTTCCCACTGAAAAGCAATCCAGAGGCACTGCCACACATGTAAAACCAGTGATTCATTGTCACCAGCTCTCTGCTCACTGAAGACTGAGAACTGAGGGATCAGTAGTCATTTCTCAGTCTTAGAAGTGACTGGGAAAGATGCAGCATCCACCTAGGTAAGTATGTAAGGGTTTTTTTTACATCCCAAACATCTCTTTTAAAGATGAAATCCAGGAAGGATGTACCCTTCCAGCGGGTCCTCCCACACTCTAAGGGTGAATACTCCTGTAGGCCTCTTGCACCCAAGCATTTTTATGTGGCCGGGATGCACAGGTGCAACGTTCAGCACCAGCACTGGTAACTTGTCAAAATCTACGTCAGGCTGAAATACAGCCTTGTATGTCTGTGGATTTCCTTGTATGTCTTACAGTTCTTGTGTGTCCGTGGATTTCCAAGACACCCTCTAGCCAGCTCAAATGGATTTTCTCACCTGATTAGTAGTGTTTCTTCAAATAAGTTGACCCCTAAGAAATTCTACTTTTCTCTTACTGCTTCATAATTATTACAGGCATGCCTACATGATCCAGTCATGTATGTTTATGAAAAGAGCTTGAAAAATACATTTTTGGTTGATTTATGTTGCAACAGTCAGACCTTTAACTCCTTCCTGCCTGGCTTATTGCAATATGATGGCTGAGCGGGAACCCTATTATTATGGGAGGATATTATATGACGTCCTCCCAGGATCACGCCTTGCGCGTGCCCCAAAGGGCACGGCCGATGACAGATCACTATGGCGGCCTGCTGCCAGTGTCATGTGATCACTGTGACCAATCTCAGCAGATCACATGACAGTTGTAAACAATGAATGGCTTCCTTTCATGCCATTCATTGCTTACAACTATGCTACGAGCTGTGATGGGTCATCATGATCACATGTACAGGCTGGGCCTGTACATCACAGCCCATCTGTAGCATGCGCAGGGGTGGACTGACAACTCATGGGGCCCCCCAGGCAATAGGGGATCATGGGGCCCCTGTGTCCTTGCCCAAACTCAAAAAAGCCTATGAAAAAGGTACCAGGGGCATCTCATGGGGCCCCTTACTGACCCCGAGCCCTTGGGCAGTACCCGAGTTTCCAAATGGTCAGTCCGCCCCTGAGCATGTGATCAGCTATGGCCAATTGCAGCTGATGAAAACAAAAACTACTGAATGAATCTATTTCATTCAGTAAAAATGCTTGCTTATACCAATGAATTCGTTAGTATAAGCAATCATAACGTGCAAAAAAAAAAAATCCTGATCACTTGCCTAGAGTAATACAATGTTACTATAGTAACAGTGTATTGCTCTGGTCACAGTAGAAAGAAATCATGGAAAAATAAACAAAAATAAATAAAAATTGTTTAAATTAATTAATTTATTTTTACATACTGTATCCAGTGTCCCTGATTGCCACTGCACCAGTTATATGATGACGCTGTACTGCATTGGTGGCAGTCTGTGAAAAAAAAATGTGAAATGTTTTTTTTTTCATTTCTTCATTCTCCACAAAATTATGACAAAAAATGACAACTTAAAAAAACTTGTCAGGCCTCTTGCTAAATACCTCAGACTGTGTACTTTCCGAAAAGCCATCATTTGGGGGTATTTGTACTGTCCTGGTGTTTTGGGCCTAAAGAAATTAAATCGGCTGTCGGTACATTAGGATTTATCAATTTTTAGATAAATAACATAGTTTGAGGATTCTATAACTTTCCTACCAACTAAATAATAACACTGATTTGGGTTATTTTCACCAAAACAGTAAGCAGAATACATTTTGGCCTAAATTTTATTTATTTGCAAAATGTTCTAACAGAAATATGCTTTTTTTTCAAACTTTTTGGTATTTTTTTTTATTTATAGCTCAAAAAAATATAAACCCAGTGGTGATTCAATACCACCAAAATAAATCTCTATTTGTGTGAAAAAAATTATTAAAATTTTATATGAGTACAGTGTTGCATGATCGTGCATTGTCATTTAAAGTGCAACAACTCTGAAAGTTGAAAATGGGCCTGGGCAGGAAGGGGGTAAAAGTGCCCGGTAGACAAGTGGTTAAATATTGTTTTTTAGCTGGCAATAACTTGCATCAAATGACCGATGTCATAGCTGATCACATGTGTGGCACCATAGCAATTAATAAATATAAAAAGCAGCACTAATTCCAACACAATACTCAATATGTAATAAGTATTAAACCCAAATTTGTATAGAAAGCATACAAAAAAAATCTCAAAATATAAAAATCAAATGCAAAAAAAAAATAAAAAATGTGTCCATAGAAAGAGCCCTCCTTCTTTAATGAATCTCCATTCAATAGTGGTGGACCCTTAAATTTTGCATAAAGTGTAATTTCCAGCCACTGTGCAGAAAGCTCCACCACCATGAGATAAGACCAAAGGTGCCTCTTAGCAGATCTGTTGGATCATTATATTATAAATGGCCACAAAGCCTAGATGTATCAGTGATTCCACCACACCATACAACCAGCTCCTGGCATAGAGGCCACCATTAGATAAAAAATATACAAACTCCTATAGTGAAATGTGAATAAACTCCTAAACTCCTGCACCTTTTTTTAGTCTGTAACTCCAAATGACAATAAAAAGAAGGGATTATTCATTCCATATAAAAAGCATGTATAGCAGGCTGAGAGGTCACGTAGCCCAGAGAGATACTGAATTGGACCAGCAAGTAGCACTAATCCATTCCAATACATGATGATGTCACAGATAGGCCACAGCCAATACATGATGATGTCACAGACAGGTCACTAACACCAGACACCCTCCCCATCCCCCTTCCTTCCCGCTGTACATAACTCCACTGTTACCAAGCTGTAAGCACTCCAACAGCTGGTCCAGTGCTCTGAAAATTTGAAATCACCACTATTCTACCTCTTCTCCATGCAGCGTTTTCAGAACGGATCAGACCGATTCAATGTGATGCTACTGGTCAATCAGGATCAGCTTGGTCCATCTCAGAAGCTCTGCACAGTGAAGAGAAAGTAGACCAGGGATTTCAAATCCTTGGACTTCAGCAGGCTCTGCAACCCTGGGGTAAGTACAGCTAGACTGGGGGAGTCAGGGGTGGAAAGGGTGTCCGGAAGTAGTTCACATTTACATTTTTATTCAGTATAGGTGGACTAACACTCAATTCAATACAAAAGTATATTTCTACACTAAGTCCTGAGTCCTGTTCACATGTGTGGTGATCACAGTTCAGCACCCACGTATATAAACCATACAGCTAACGTACACAAACAAAGACTCTGGTTGCTTCTTTTTAAATATGACCTATTTAAAATTGCTTTTCCACTTAGCTTTTATACTGACTTTACAGGTATGATACCCTTGGCCAACTCATACACTCTCACGGCTTCAACTACCACCTCTATGCCGACGACACACAAATCTATCTCTCAACCCCCCACCTCACCCCCTCGGTCTCCGCCCGAATCACACACCTACTGAGCGACATATCAGACTGGATGTCGCTCCACTTCCTTAAACTGAACCTCTCCAAAACCGAGTTTCTTGTCTTCCCCCCAGCCCGGACCCCACCCCCCATTGACTTCTCCATCATATTCAACAACGCCAATATCAAACCCGCCCCGCAGGCCAGAGTACTTGGTGTCATTCTGGACTCCAACCTATCCTTCCAGCCCCAAGTCCAATCTTTAACAAACTCGTGCAGACTCCACCTCCGCAACATCGCCAAAATACGCCCGTTCCTAACCCCAGAAACCACTAAACAGCTCATCCACTCCCTCATCATATCACGACTCGACTACTGCAACTCCCTCCTCACTGGCCTGCCTCGCCGCTGGCTATCCCCGCTTCAGTCGATCCTGAATACGGCTGCCAGACTCATTCACCTTTCCAACCGCTCCGTTTCCGCCACCCCCCTCTGCCAATCCCTCCACTGGCTTCCGATTGCGCAACGGATCAAATTCAAAATCCTAACACTGACGTACAAAGCTGTCCACCATACTGCCCCAAATTACATCACCGATCTAATATCCAAGTGCCACCCAACACGCACACTCCGCTCCTCACAAGACCTCCTTCTCTCTAGTTCCCTGGTCTCCTCCTCCCATGCCCGCCTCCAGGACTTCTCCAGGGTGTCACCCATCCTCTGGAACTCCCTGCCCCAACCCATCAGATTATCACCTACTCTCCTCTCCTTTAGGCACACCCTGAAAACCCATCTCTTCAGGGAAGCCTACCCCACCCCCTGCTAACTTGACTGACCTCCTCCACTCTTCCTACCACTCCATCCCCCACAGCTATCTCCTCCTGTACCACCATCCCCTCCCTCCTAGATTGTAAGCTCGCAAGAGCAGGGCCCTCTATCCCCTCATGTTTTGCATTGTATTGGTATTGTTCTGTCACATGTTCTGTCCCCCTTTGTAATGTACAGCGCTGAGCGAACTATTGGCGCTTTATAAATACTGTATAATAATAATAATAATAATAACTATGGTGCTTGATTATTTCCTGATGAAGTCATTCAATGATGTCTATAGAGCGAGGTTAAGTAGGTGGCATCCTCACACTGGTTCATGGAACTTGCCCTGAATGTAAGAACAAGCCCAGGTTTTACCACTCATAGAGTAGTGGGGCCCTATGTGGATAACAGATCATTTCAATTTAATTCTGCTGGCCAGTCAGAATCAATCTGGTCCATCTCAGAAGTGCTACACAATGAAGCGGAAGTATAGCTGGAATCAGGGGCAGATTGACAACTCATGGGGCCCCCGGGCAATAGGGGATCATGGGGCCCCTGTGTCCTTGCCCAAACTCAAAAAAGCCTATGAAAAAGGTACCAGGGACATCTAATGGGGCCCCCTACTGACCCCGGGCCCTCGGGCAGTGCCCGAGTTTCCAAATGGTCAGTCCACCCCTGGCTGGAATTTGAAATCCCCCAACTACAGGAGGCCTCAGTGGTAACTACAGTGGGGACTTGGAGGGGAGGTGGAAAGGGTGTCCAGAATTAGTTGACAACATTTATATTGTTTCAGTAAAAGTGAGCTAACACTTACTCCAATGCAATGTATATCTCTACAGTATGTCCTGAGTCCTGTTCACATACTGTTCACACAGTACCCATGGATATAAATCATATAGCTGACCCACACAAATAAAGAATCTGGTTGCTTTTTTTTCAAATAGGACCCAATTAAAATTTCTTTTCTACTTAGCTTTTAATTTGATTTTACAGATATGATAGCCATAAGAAGTGAACCATGGTGCTAGATTAATTTCTGATGAATCCATTAGATGACATGAATAAAGCGAGGTTAAGTAGGTGGCGTCCCCACGCTGATTCATGGAACTTACTCTGAATGTGAGAGCCCAGGTTTTACCACTAATAGAGCGGTGGGACGCTATGCAGATAACAGGCTTTACATACTTTCATCCTGTTCATCAAAGTGCAATGTGACCACAATTACATACTATATTGCCAAAAGTATTGGGACACCTCTCTTTACACACACATGAACTTTAATGGCATCCCGGTCTTAGTCCGTAGGGTTTAATGTTGAGTTGGCCTGCCCTTTGTAGCTATAACAGCTTCAACTCTTCTGGGAAGGCCGTCCACAAGTTTTAGGAGGGTGTCTATGGGAAGGTTTGACCATTCTTCCAGAAGCACATTTGTGAGGTCAGACACTGATGTCGGATGAGAAGGCCTGGCTCGCAGTCTCCACTCTGCAGTAATTCAGTAGGAATACAGTAGAACTCTGTGCAGGCCAGTCAAGTTTCTCCACCCCAAACTCGCTCATACATGTCTTTATGGACCTTGCTTTGTGCACTGGTAAGCAGTCATGTTGGAACAGGAAGGAGCCATCCCCAAACTCTTCCCACAAAGTTGGGAGCGTGAAATTGTCCAAAATGTCTCGGTATGCTGATGCCTTAAAAGTTCCCTTCACTGGAACTAGGGGGCCAAGCCCAACCCCTGAAAAACAACTCCACACCATAATCCCCCCTCCACCAAACTTTACATTTGGCACAATGCAGTCAGGCAAGTACTGTTCTCCTGGCAACTACGAAAACCCAGACATGTCCATCGGATTGCCAGACAGCGACGTGTGATTCATCACTCCAAAAAACACATCTCCACTGCTCTAGAGTCCAGTGGCGGCGTGCTTTACATCACTGCATCCGATGTTTTGCATTGCACTTGGTGATGTAAGGCTTGGATGCAGCTGCTCGGCCATGGAAACCCATTACATGAAGCTCTCTATGCACTGTTGTTGTGCTAATCTGAAGGCCACATGAAGTTTGGAGGTCTTTAGCTATTGACTCTGCAGACAGTTGACAACTTCTGCGCACTGAGTGCTTCAGCATGTGCTGACCCCGCTCTGTCATTTTACGTGGCCTACCAATTCATGGCTGAATTGCTGTTATTCCCAGTTGCTTGCACTTTGTTATAATATTACTAACAGTTGACTGTGGAATATTTAGTAGCCATGAAATGTCACGGATGGACTTTTTGCACAGGTGACAACCTATCACGGGACCACGCTTGAATTCAATGAGCTCCTGAGAGCGACCCATTCTTTCACAAATGTGTGTAGAAGCAGTCTACATGCCTAGGTACTTGATTTTATACACATGTGGCCATGGAGGTGATTGAAAAACCTGAACCCAATGATTTGAAGGGGTGTCTTTTGGCAATGTAGTGTATGTTTTGCAGGGTCTAATGCCAGAGCATTGCATTGTGTCTTGTTAACACGCTCGAGTGTGTCTTTTCACATGCGTTGCGTGTTTTTACTTTTTTTGGAATGCACTTTATTTAAAGCAGTCTTTTGTTACCACTCACTGCGCGGTTCACTTCTAGTTACATCTCATGCTTTTTGTTATTTTTATACTGACTAAGCCTTGGAACGTACAACACAGGGTGATCTTGCACTTTGGTTATCAGCGTATCTGCACCTATCCATCCTTTGCTGCTCATTTTGGCATAGCTCACTTTGACCAGCCTTAAACAGTCCTGCACAAATGTTTCCGTAGATTGGGAAGTTGTAGGAGGTGTAGAGATCATCAGAGGAACCAAACCTCAGAAGTATACATGTGTTGACATGTGTTAAGCCCTGTTGTGCTGAAAAATGTAAAGCTTGCTGTACTTTTTTTCAGTGCAAAAAAAAAAAAAGCAGTGCAGTGCAATGGTGTGAACAACACTCATTGGGAAACATTGATTTTTACTGTCTATGCCTTGGGAATGTGTTGACAAACATATCCTGAAACATATGGTGTGATTTTTTTTTTCCAATCAAGCAGTATTACGCTATTGGATTATATTTTTGTACCCTTCCCACATTGAGAGAATTTATGCAGATGTTGGAACGATGAACAAGAGACCCTTTATGAATTAATTGAGTATTCCTATCCAAATATGTTTGTCTGCTGAGAGATCTGGAGATAATGGTGAAAATGGCTTTAAAGCCCATCCCATCTGGTGAATGACCTTTTCTGAAGGTGCTATTAGAAGACACAGTAGTTGGAGAACATTGGATGTAGAGTTTGGAACACTGTAGAGTTGTGAACACGGTGCTGTGGATAATTTACCTGGTTAACAGTAATGAAACCATTTCCAAAGACTGAATGAAAACACAATTCATAATGTCGAAACACAGATTAGTGAAACCTGGAGTGAGACCAGGAGTAAAGCAAAATACATAGATTTGAACCCATGACTGGGTTAAAAGGGAGTGGGAGGAGTGTTTTGGTAATTTAAGTAAACATGTAGTTGGGGTACTTACTTAATTGTCTCACTAACAGGAGGGGTTTCAGAAGACGGATACAGGAAAGTCCCTGGAGAGTCTTTAGTTAGAGGACAGCTATCATCGGGGGATCTTTCCAGCCTCCCATCCCACCTAATTTTATATGGTTGTTATTGTCTTTCTGGTGTGGACTTTCAGGTCATTATATATAGTTATAGCAGTTGGCAAGGTTCTAGGTCTTTGAAGGTGGTCATTATGTTAAAATGTGAATTGGTAGGGACCAGGGGCGGACTGACAACTCATGGGGCCCCCGGGCAATAGGGGATCATGGGGCCCCTGTGTCCTTGCCCAAACTCAAAAAAGCCTATGAAAAAGGTACCAGGGGCATCTCATGGGGCCCCCTACTGACCCCGGGCCCTCAGGCAGTGCCCGAGTTTCCAAATGGTCAGTCCGCCCCTGGTAGGGACACATCTTAGGTACAGCTCCCTTTATTTTGTATGGTTCAATGACAGTGAACTGAGGTCATATATGGTAGTATCTGCGAATATTGGTTTAATTGTCTTGATGTTATGAGGCTGAGGAGTTTTTATTCTCCTATGACTGCCCTAAGACCCTCTGTCTGGACAGTGCTGATTGGTCCTGTGCTGATCACATGCACCCTCCCAAGAAAAAAAAGCTCTCTAGTACATATACACTAAGCTGAGCATGTGCAGAGTGACTCCAAAGACTCTTATCAGGAGATGAGTCATGGACACTGGAAGAAGGGGATGATCAGAGAAGACAGAATCAAACAACCTTTTTACACAATGCAACCCTTAGGTTCCACAATGAGTATAACAAGCATGCTCTTCTGCATCTACAGACTGATTTTACTGTTGTGGGTTTAGTAACACTTTAATACTTTAACCTGACCATTACTGTGGTCACTTCAGTGAAATATAACTTGTGATTGGTTGCCATGGGTTATCAATTTTGCGTATTTAAATGTTGTTTTTTGCCTTAGTATGTAAATACAATCTTCTGTTCAATGTTGACCTGACATTTAAATTCAGACCGCGTTGAAGACAAAACACAGCAATACAGTTGATGTAAAAACAGAAAATTACCATTGTCTATTTTCATGTCCATGATATAGATTGTTGACATTATCAAGTCGGCAATGTCACATCACTGGAAACTACTTAGAAGAGACGCAGGCTCAGAAAAAAATAAGTTGATATTTTATAATTCTCACTTAACAATAAGATATGCAGAGAGTCTGAAGTTGTTAATGTAAACCAATGTGAAACATCACAGACCTTCAAAGAGTGACTACGAGGTATCCGGTAATACAGTTAACTGCAGAGAACTGCTTTGATTCCAAGCTGATAATAAATGTATTTAAATGGGTACTATTCAGATGTTTCAGAATAAAGGTATGATTACTGCAAACAGTACGCTGCATCCTTCATGTCTTGTGTCTCTGTAATGTTTGCAAATTATTCTATTTAAATGTGATTTTTTTTTCCTGTATTAAATATTGAAATTCATATTTTCCTTGCATTGAGACTACTAAGAAAAAATGCTAATTATTTTTTTCTGGTATAATCATTGTTATTTAACAAAATGGTGATTTAATGGCGATGTAACATTTTGAAATTTAGATAGATGTATACAAGGCAAAGTATTTACACAATTCTCTGACTTTATTGCTAATGCAGGAACCTGTGTTTCTATGAATGAAGAAGCTCCAGATGACCCTTATGTAACCACATATAATATAATAAAACGTAACAACTACTCTAGGATTGAGGCCGCATTGCATGTACACACCGCTTGATAAATTAATAAAGTTATGTGAATGAACTTGATCCATAGTGATACTATACTGCGACTCAATGCCCTTTTCATCCTGTCCATAGAATACCATAGTTGGTAAGGTTGAATAAAGACACCAGTCTATCCAATTTAACCTGTGTGGGTGTGTTTATGTCAGTACCATTTCCTATATCCCTGTATATTGCTTTTGTTAAGATGCCCATCTAAGAGTTGTTTGAAAATATTGACACTTCCCGCTGACACCACTAATTGGGAAAGGATTTCCACAATGCTCTGACAGTAAAGAGCTTCCTATGCAGTTTGAGGTTAAACTGCTTATTTTCCAATTTAATTGAGTGGCCACATGTCTTCTTAACCTCCTTAGCGGTAATCCCGAGTGTAGCTCGGGGTAAAATTTCTATACCAAGAGCGGTAACCCCGAGCTACACTCGGGCTTACCATGCGGCGCTGCTCTGGGGGTCCCTGCAGCACTTACCTTGTCCTTCGCTCCTGCGATGTGTCCCCTGCAGCGTCCCCGGCCATCTCCTCCGGCTGATACCGGCATCCGGCTCCTGTGTTCCGGTCCCTGTGACGTCGGGACGTACGGGCGCCGGAACCGGCGGGAAATTTGAAATTTTTAAAAAATTTCATTTTTGCTATCATTGCATTTCACATATATTTTGTCCCTACTGCTTTGTCCTGTGCCCTGCCTGCATTTTGAATGTTCTTTCTGCCTGGAAACTTAGAAAAGTCCATGGCGTCCAAAAAGCGTCCCTTTACGTCAAAAGCAGTTTTAGAACAGCGATAGTAAATCAGAACCACTTGCAGAATTGAGTGATAATGATTTGTGGGGAAATTCGTCATCAGACACTGAAAACAATTTTGCGACTTTGCTCAGCGATGTGCGAATCTGCCTCTGTATTTCAAATTTCAGTGTTTTTGGTTTGATTATATAATTGAATTAAATTTATTATTATTATATTATTATTTTTTATGATTATTTATTAAATTATAATTTATGATTTCGTTTTTCAAATTTTATCATATCCGGGATGTTTAATAGACTCTTGTTCGGACAGATTTCAGTGAGTTATTCCTACAAATTACAGCCTACAATAAAAAACTACATATTTCCATGCAAAAAAATGGTACCGCTTTCAGCATAAAAAATCGGAAAGATTCATACCGCCAAGGAGGTTAAGCTCCCTAAAACTGACTATTTTTTTCTTTATGCTAGAATCACCATTGAGATATTTTTATATTGCTATCAAGCGTTTCTACTCCAGGGAGATTAAGTTTAATGTCTGTAACCATTCCTTGTAACTAAGGTCCTCCAGTCCCCTTATTAGCTGCATTGCCTCTCTCTGGACTTCCTCCAATACCAGCACATCCTTCCTGAGGACTGGTGACCAGAACTGGACTGCATACTCAAGATGCGGCAGGACCAGAGTTTTATAAAGTGGTAGTATTATAGTTTTATTTCTTGAGTAAATACCCTTTTTAATGCATAATATTCTGCTTGTTTTCTTTGCTGCAGCTTGGCATTGCTCCATAGTCTACTCCAAAGTCATTGAGATTACTGTACTAATAGGCAAACACATACTATAAAGTTTCACATTACAGTTTCCTTTGGCTTGGTGAATGTGGTGAAGATTCACTTTGCAAAGAATATTAAGTTATGCCAAAGGAAAAAAAATAGCATTTTTTGCTTGCTCATGATTGGATGATGAAAGTGCCTCTTTCACTAAGCTAAGGGAAAGGTCCTTGCAAAGTACTAATTTGCTTGCAAAGTGAACAGCCTATATGTATTTAGTAAATCAACCCTGATATGTAAGAAAGTCATCAGGATACTCTCCATGTCATCAACTATTGTTATGTAAGTTAAGGGGCTGCATGCTTTATTCATGTACGTCAATAAGAAAGCTTTCTGGGATGCTTTCCCCTTGTTTCTGCAATAGGTGTGCAAGTTTTGATCATAGGAATCATTCCATGATCAGATATTCTCAATGCTAAAGAATCAGAACAATCCTAATATGGGCAAAACTAATGGCAATAACTATCTCTTTTTAATCTGGGGGAATTTGACAAAGTATGGACTAGGCTTTTTATTTTAATAATTTTTTTTTTAAACTTTTGGTGGTCTCAATAATTTTTCTGGTTTATAGTGTTGGTGTAGTTTGTTGTTATGACTGTCATGGCCATTACTACCTGTTATCATCACAGTAGTAACAAAAACTACCCCTCATTTTTATCTTCAGATAAATATATTTGTGGTCATCATACCATAGGCCAGCCTTTATCAACCTTTTTAACCAAGAGGAACCCTTGAAATACATTTCCAGCCTTGGAGAACCTCTTCCAAAACCAATTCATTGGAGGTCAGTGGGAAAATTTCCCATTGTGGTTGAAATGCCTCCTTTACTGACAGCTAAAAAGACCATTAGTGTCATGAAACTGGCTCTGTCAATTGGCATAGGCTCCACAATTATGCAAGCACTACGAAATGGGAGATCAATCATCCACAGCTCAAGGAATCTGGAGCAACCCCAGCGTTTCACAAAACTCTAGTTGAGAAAAGCTACCAGAGACTTTCAGGCAAATTTGCTTTTTTATAAAGCAAAAAATGTATAACAGCCAATAGAAATGCTATACTAAACTCCCAAAATAAAAAAACAAATATGAATACCTGTGGGGGGTAAATACACATCAATATGTTTTCTATCGGGTTACCAAGAAAAGGATAAGCAAGTTAATTTGCTAAAATTAATATAAATATATGACAATTATAAAACTGAGCTTAAAGTATTTGTATAGCCCAAACTTATTTTTAGTTTTGGATAGATTAGGGAAAAATTATAAACCTTCAAGACAATTGTCCCTGAGACAGAGAGTAATGGGAAATCCAAGCACAGAAACAGAGAGAAAATCTATCCAACAGGGGATCCCCCATCTTTTTGTAGGGATTCCCTACTTCTTGTTGTGCCACTGGGACAAATAGTGGAGGGACCCTGACAGCAATAAATAATTTGAAAGAGATTTTAACTCATATTTACTAATCATTCTGAATTGTACATGCTCACAAACTCTAAAGATGAAAAACAACTTAAAATTGAATATATTACAGGCAAGGATGTGATGCTGTGTTGGTGGCCTCCACTGGTCATTTATTAAAGTGATAGTTTAGTCAACATCTAACTAAAGCTAAACCTACTCCAACCCCTATTCTACTTACCTGTTCTGAAGCCGATCTGGTCTAGTCGTACGATCTCTCTAATGGTGGCTTCAGAGCCGGGGAGATGACTTCACCCATAGGTTAACTATGGGGCATCTGTTGTCAGCTGCCCTTTCTCTGCACTAAAGTCACCACTGACAGCTGATCATGGGACTGGACCGAAGGGGCTTCAGAATAGGAAAGTATAGCAATCTTTTCTTTAAAGGGTTAGAATGGGGATGGGAGCAGGTGTAGCATTAGATTGTGACCAAACTTCCACTTTAACCTACATAGATGTCCAGGGCTTGGAATGCAGACATGCCAATGTATTGGAAATTGCTTTGTTAATACTATAATTTATCGATTTTTCTCATTAATTACCACTACTATAGCAACGTTGATTAAACTGATTTATTTCTTGAATTAGCAATATGTCATTATACCACTCACGATATAAAAGCTTAGCAAATTTTTGCTGGTACTGGCCCAAATGTTCAGAGTTACATAGCATAGCAGTTAGAGATCCCATTAAGGTGTCTGGTCAAAGATCATGAATATCTAAAAAATTGACCATTGCGTATACTGGCTATGCTTATTAAGTGCACAGTTATTGTAATACTTTACCAACACGCAGGTACTCTATGACACTTGGACAAATTATAGGTGGAAGCAGCACACATAGAAATTAGTCAGACTTCAACTTAGATTTATTTCTTGTTTATTTTTGGAAAATTACAAATCTGATTGTTTGCTATGAGCAACACTTCCACTTTTTCTTTGCAAGCTTTGTAAACCACCCCTGACATTCAGCCTGGTCTAGAGTTATCACAAACACCCAGTAGTAATGCACTTAAAAAATGGCGTCTTTAACACCGTTGCATTTTTTTCAATAGTTAGAGAAGACCAAATTTCAATATGTTAAAGGTATGATTCTAGGTCTTTATGACATCGTGGCAGTTTTATTTAAAAGGCGTTATCCTGTTAAGTCAAAATTAATAGATTTAAACCTTTTATTTATTGTATTATAAGTGTGCCATAAGGGTCCCAAGGCTATTGACACTGCTCCATTTTAACAAGCATATCATTTACCCAGACGACGTGTGAGATTTTTTATTTACTGCATTCTGTGTGCTGACCTGGACCTGAGTATTTTCTGCTGTTTGACTAGATAGAGCTTGGCTAAGCAGTCGACTTGTCAAGTGTCTGTATCTTGTAGAGAAGAGCTCATTATCCCCGCCTTAACCCAACCAAGCCAATTTATTTCAGAACTTCTATCGTCTACTTTATCTGCTATAATAAGATCCTCTGTTCTCTTCTTCTCCTCCGCCCCCTCTTTTTCCATGCGTGCTGGGGCCAACTTTGTAAGGACATCAAACCACTTTGGTTGACGATGGAGGGGAAGACTTCTTCATGGGGCGGATCCGACTCCCAGTGCCGGTCTGAGGCTCTTTGTGTTCAATAGTTCGACCCGTTCTCTTTGACATCCCACTCTCAGCGGGCGGCTCATCTACTCCTAGTCTGAGGCTTTCATCATGTGTTCTACTCGCGGCTCCCGCCGAGTTCAGCTCCTCAGGAGCCTGTGACATGGCGAACCGTTCCACTGGTTGTTGCAGTACTTATAAAGAGAAGGAGAAGATTAAAAAGCCCTGGTGTAGAAAAGACGAATAAATGTATAAATATTATACAGTTAAAGTGAAAAACATTCTCAGTAAGGCCCCTCTAATTTACTAACTGGATCTCTCTAGTAGGCCTTGCACAAAGCCTTCCTAGTAGGCCTGCAAAGTCTTTTCTGAGCACTAGAACTATGCCAGACGTCCAGATAAAAAAATACCAGCTGCAAACCTTTGTCATTTCAAACAATGCCTAACATAATACAATGTTTAACACTTTAGCACAAGTTAAAATAGAGTTTAATTATCCAAAACTCAAACTGAAAAAAAACATTATTCACCTTAAGATTTTGGAAATGTTTATAGCTTTGTCAAAAATATGTTTAATATTAGCTCTGTAGCACCTTCCATTTTATAAAACAGATACTATATCTTATTAATGTCCTCAAAATATACTTTCATGCAACCAATAAAACACAGCCTTTATACATATGAAGGTATCATGCATCATA
Organism: Staurois parvus; assembly: GCF_062004578.1. Classification (NCBI taxonomy): domain Eukaryota; kingdom Metazoa; phylum Chordata; class Amphibia; order Anura; family Ranidae; genus Staurois; species Staurois parvus. Next base: position 4,737,933 of record NW_028318494.1, on the reverse strand, counting down.
ATTCAACTCTACTCTTGTGCTCTTTGCCTACTATACTGTAAAACTGTTCTATGTCAGGGGTCTCCAAACTTTCAAAGCAAAGGGCCAGTGTACTGTTCTTCAAACTTTAGGGGGGCCAGAATGTGGCCAGTGGGAGCAGAAAATATCCTGGTGTCATTGGGAGAAAACAATGACCCATCTTTAGTATTAGGAGAGGAATATTGCCCCATCACTTGTGTCAGTGGAGAGGAATAGTGCCCCATTGTTGATGTCAGTGGGAGGAATAGTTCCCCATTGTTGATGTCAGTGGGTGGAATAGTGCCCCATTGTTGATGTCAGTGGGAGGAATAGTGCCCTATCATTGGTGTCAGTGAGATGAATAGTGCCCCATCGTTGGAGCCATTGGGATAAATAGTGCACCATCATTGGTGTCATTGGAAGAAATAGTGCCCCATTGTTGGTGTCAGTGCAGACATTATTGCCCCATTGATGGCGTTAGTTGAACAATTAGTGCCTCAAATCCTTATGAGGAATAGTGCCCCAAGGACCAGATAACGGCAAGTAAAGGGGCAAATCTGGCCCCTGTGTTGCAGTTTGGGGACCACTGGGCTATATGGATTGGAGGAATGTTGCCTACTAGTTTAGAAGAGGTTATATGCCTCGTTTTTCCATAAGTTTTATATGGCATAGCAAGAAGCTTGCCAAGGTGGGTGTATCACATTGAACTTTTTATGGAATGGAAAAAAAGTAGTATGTCTAAGTTATTGGCTGTTGAAAAGGGCATAACAAGAACATAGCAAAAGGACAGTGACCAAGGGCCTCATGCCAAATAGGCAAAGATCTAGTATTACTCTCTGTTTTATTGGAGGTGACTTGCTCTGTGCATTTTGGCAGTGATTGAATATTAAATTGACAGAGCTGCATGGGGTGAGCAAATCAAATAGGTTTCTGGGAAAAACATAGCCAACTTTTATATTCCACAGTTCACTGGCTAATTTAGATTGGACTCTTGGATAGTCATTTTGGCATGTAAGTCACGCTTTAATAAATCTTCAATGTATAGAAGTTAGCACAACTGATCCAATATGATATTTTAGAGCTCGGGTGTCTCTAAGCTGCATAGAACTTGTATCCGTTTGTAAGTGATTAGTGAATCAATTAAAAATCTGTTCTATCTTTCACTTGAGAATTGTTACTATATAGTGTAGACCCCAGTTAGCATCATCTGGCATTTCATCGATTCCTTTCATACTCTATGAAGAAGAAGGAAAACTTCAGGTCGCATCCCAATCTGTCCAATTAAGTTCACTCACCTTTATTGATTGGGTGTCATACACAGGGGTACATCGTTCTTTGCACTATGCTTTTCAATAAAATCAAGTTGCTTTTAAACCAAGAGTAAAATTAAAGATGCCCATGGAAGCATTATATATTAAAAAATAATAATAATAATAATAATATAGACCATATTTAAAAGATTAAAAAAAAACATTTTACTCACAAAGTATGTTTTATTTATTTAATATTTCTTTATTTTCCATATCTAAATTTCACATCTATGCCAAAATGTTTTTTAAATGTTTTTAACATGAATATATATATTTATTATAAAATAATAAACATTCAATAATTTAAGTGAATGTGAATCATACATTATTTTTTTTCTAGTAATATACGCTTAAAAGATTTCTTTATTTGTTATAATATTTTGCTGCTCTTTCAACCTTTTATACATGCTTTCTCTTTGCAAACGTAAAACAAAGGTACTCTATATCGCATGAGTAGCCTTGACATATTCATTGTTCATCTTCTTTTAAATGCTTGTGTGCTATCAGTTTATACCGATTTACTTAAAAAAAAAAAGGTGAAGAAATGCAGTTATATACTTTTCAGCTCTAGCGTAGCTGGTAAGTGCTCTTTGGGGCAGAAGGGTCGTTACATTTCAATGGTCGAGAACTGGTCTTATCTTAGGAGAGTTGCTAGATTGACAATATCTATAGAGCTTTTTGCGAATAGACTTAGTCAGCTGGGAAAAAAATTTAGAACTTCAACACGTATTACACAGCCCTTCATTCAGTAATGGAGTTTGGTCCCAGTGGAGGGTTCACTTGAGAACACTCTGCACATCTAGGTATTTTGCTGTCTGCATGACGTGGCTTTAACCATAACTGATATGTGGATGGATGTGACCACATGTTAAATCTAGTAAACAAATAAGACACTACGGAATGATATGACATACATGTAATATACTATAGTATCTGTAGCAAAATGAAATTAATTTATTAAATTAAAAATATTATCATATATAATAGGAACTCATATTGAAAATATTACACTATATAATAAAATATTACAATTTAATATATTAGGATATTCAAACTTTTTTTTTAAATAAATGTATTATATATATATATATATATATATATATATATATATATATATATATATATATGAAATTAATTTATTAAATTAAAAATATCATCATATATATTAGCAACTCAAATTGAAAATATTACACTATATAATAAAATATTACAATTTAATATATAATAGGATATTCAAACTTTTTTTTAAATAAATGTATGTATGTATATATATATATATATATATATACATACATATATATATATATATATATATATATATATATATATAATACACATATATATATAAAATACATTTATTTAAAAAAAAGTTTGAATATCCTAATATATTAAATTGTAATATTTTATTATATAGTGTAATATTTTCAATATGAGTTGCTATTATATATATATATATATATGAAATTAATTTATTAAATTAAAAATATTATCATATATAATAGCAACTCATACTGAAAATATTATACTATATAATAAAATATTACAATTTAATATATAATAGGATATTCAATTTTTTTTTAAATAAATGTATGTATATATATATATATATATACACATACATATATATATATAAAAAATACATATATATATATATATATATATAAAATACATTTATTTAAAAAAAGTTTGAATATCTTAATATATTAAATTGTAATATTTTATTATATAGTGTAATATTTTCAATATGAGTTGCTATTATATATGATAATATTTTTAATTTAATAAATTAATTTTATTTTGCTACGGATACTACAGTATATTACATGTATGTCATATCATTCCGTAGTGTCTTATTTGTTTACTAGATTTAACTATATATATATATGTATATATGTATATATATATATATATATATATATAGTGTTGTACCCTGCTTAGAAAATAAAACATGAAATATTTATTGTACCATGCAGCCGATTGTTCTAATTAGACGAACATTTCGGCTAAGGTATGCTTAAAAGTGACATCATCCAGAAATCTATACCTCCTAACTTTCTAAGAGGAAAAAGATGGACACCTTTAAGCAGAAAGTGGTTGATTTACAAAGCAAATAGACTGTGCACTCTGCAAGTTCAGTTGCTCCAGAGCTTAGTAGGTGAGATGAAGCTTCATTTTGCAAAGAATAGCCAATCGCATAAAAGGAAAATAAAGAAAACAGCATTTTTGCTTGCACATGATTGGATGATTGAAGTCAACAGAGCTTCTCTTCATTTACTGAGCTTTGGAGCAAACGTACTTGAAAGTGCACAGTCTATTTGCCTTTAGTAAATCAAAACAAAAGTGTGGGCAAAGGACCCACCCCTTCCACTTCCCCAATTACACACAACAAAAATATTTAGTACAAAAAAAGTTTGGATAAGCCAACTTTTGCCCTTTTTACAGTTTCTTTTTCTTTTAGCTTTATACTTCCTTTATACTTTTTGATATACTTCTGTAGAAGTGGGACAACTGAGATGGAAGCAACAACTGAAGGATTTGTCTCCAGGGACAGTTCCTTCAAATAGAGAAAAGTTGAGACTATGAGTAATGTAATCCAAGCTTCATTAGACAGGCATTTGACTGTTGGAATGCTTCTTCCAGTACTAACTTCATTTTTACCTTTTCTACCATCCTGAAGCTTGGGTTCGCTGCTACCATGGGTTCCTGACAAATCCTACATGTATGAGGCATGGAGGAGCACAGCTATGAGGAAAGATTAGAGCAACTGAATTTATTATTTCTTGAGAAGAGGAGATTAAGGGGGGAAATGATCTCCATGTATAATACATAAGGGGGGATATGATCTCCATGTATAATACATAAGGGGGGATATGATCTCCATGTATAATACATAAGGGGGGATATGATCTCCATGTATAATACATAAGGGGGGATATGATCACCATGTATAATACATAAGGGGGGATATGATCAACATGTATAATACATAAGGGGGGATATGATCTCCATGTATAATACATAAGGGGGGATATGATCTCCATGTATAATACATAAGGGGGGATATGATCTCCATGTATAATACATAAGGGGGGATATGATCTCCATGTATAATACATAAGGGGGGATATGATCACCATGTATAATACATAAGGGGGGATATGATCAACATGTATAATACATAAGGGGGGATAGGATCTCCATGTATAATACACAAGGGGGGGATATGATCTCCATGTATAATACATAAGGGGGGATATGATCTCCATGTATAATTCCTAAGGGGGGACATGATCTCCATGTATAATACATAAGGGGGGATATGATCTCCATGTATAATACATAAGGGGGGATATGATCTCCATGTATAATACATAAGGGGGGATATGATATCCATGTATAATACATAAGGGGGGATATGATCAACATGTATACCACATAAGGGGGGATATGATATCCATGTATAATACATAAGGGGGGATATGATCACCATGTATACCACATAAGGGGGGATATGATATCCATGTATAATACATAAGGGGGGGATATGATATCCATGTATAATACATAAGGGAGGATATGATATCCATGTATAATACATAAGGGGGATATGATCTCCATGTATAATACATAAGGGGGGATATGATCTCCATGTATAATACATAAGGGGGGGTATTATCTCCATGTATAATACATACGGGGGGATATGATCTCTATGTATAATACATAAGGGGGGATATGATCTCCATGTATAATACATGAGGGGGGATATGATCACCATGTATAATACATAAGGGGGGATATGATCTCCATGTATAATACATAAGGGGGGATATGATCTCCATGTATAATACATAAGGGGGGATATGATCTCCATGTATAATACATAAGGGGGGATATGATCACCATGTATAATACATAAGGGGGGATATGATCAACATGTATAATACATAAGGGGGGATATGATCTCCATGTATAATACATAAGGGGGGATATGATCTCCATGTATAATACATAAGGGGGATATGATCTCCATGTATAATACATAAGGGGGGGTATGATCTCCATGTATAATACATAAGAGGGGATATGATCACCATGTATAATACATAAGGGGGATATGATCACCATGTATAATACATAAGGGGGGATATGATCACCATGTATAATACATAAGGGGGGATATGATCTCCATGTATAATACATAAGGGGGGATATGATCTCCATGTATAATACATAAGGGGGGATATGATCACCATGTATAATACATAAGGGGGGATATGATCAACATGTATAATACATAAGGGGGGATATGATCTCCATGTATAATACATAAGGGGGGATATGATCTCCATGTATAATACATAAGGGGGATATGATCTCCATGTATAATACATAAGGGGGGGTATGATCTCCATGTATAATACATAAGAGGGGATATGATCACCATGTATAATACATAAGGGGGATATGATCACCATGTATAATACATAAGGGGGGATATGATCTCCATGTATAATACATAAGGGGGGGATATGACCTCCATGTATAATACATAAGGGGGGATATGATATCCATGTATAATACATAAGGGGGGATATGATCAGCATGTATACCACATAAGGGGGGATATGATCACCATGTATAATACTTAAGGGGGGGTATGATCTCCATGTATAATACATAAGGGGGATATGATCTCCATGTATAATACATAAGGGGGATATGATCACCATGTATAATACATAAGGGGGATATGATCTCCATGTATAATACATAAGGGGGGATATGATCTCCATGTATAATACACAAGGGGGGGATATGATCTCCATGTATAATACATAAGGGGGATATGATCTCCATGTATAATACATAAGGGGGGACATGATCTCCATGTATAATACATAAGGGGGGATATGATCTCCATGTATAATACATAAGGGGGATATGATCTCCATGTATAATACATAAGGGGGGATATGATATCCATGTATAATACATAAGGGGGGATATGATCAACATGTATACCACATAAGGGGGGATATGATATCCATGTATAATACATAAGGGGGGATATGATCACCATGTATACCACATAAGGGGGGATATGATATCCATGTATAATACATAAGGGGGGATATGATATCCATGTATAATACATAAGGGGGATATGATCTCCATGTATAATACATAAGGGGGGATATGATCTCCATGTATAATACATAAGGGGGGTATTATCTCCATGTATAATACATACGGGGGGATATGATCTCTATGTATAATACATAAGGGGGGATATGATCTCCATGTATAATACATAAGGGGGGATATGATCTCCATGTATAATACATAAGGGGGGTATGATCACCATGTATAATACATAAGGGGGGATATGATCACCATGTATAATACATAAGGGGGGATATGATCTCCATGTATAATACATAAGGGGGGATATGAGCTCCATGTATAATACATAAGGGGGATATGATCTCCATGTATAATACATAAGGGGGATATGATCTCCATGTATAATACATAAGGGGGGATATGATCTCCATGTATAATACATAAGGGGGATATGATCTCCATGTATAATACATAAGGGGGATATGATCTCCATGTATAATACATAAGGGGAATATGATCTCCATGTATAATACATAAGGGGGGATATGATCACCATGTATAATACATAAGGGGGGATATGATCTCCATGTATAATACATAAGGGGGGATATGATCTCCATGTATAATACATAAGGGGGGGATAAGATCTCCATGTATAAATACATCAGTGGTTCATATAGTGAACTCGGTGTAGTTATTCACCCTGAGGTCATCACAGAGGACAAGGGGGCAATCTTTACATCTGGAGGAAAAGAAATTTAATCTCCAAACATGGAAAGGTTTCTTTACCAGTGAGAGCTGTGAGAATATGGAATAGACTCATTCTAATAGATTCATTCTTAGATACACAGAATATAACTGGATACTAACATTTATAGGTAAAGTTGATCCAGGGAATACTCGATTGCCTCTTGGGGGATCAGGAAGGATTTTTTTCCCCTGCAGGAGCAAATTGGATCATGCTTTGCTGGGTTTTTTTCCTTTCTCTGGATCATCTGTATATGAATATAACTTTTTTTTTTAATGGTTGAACTGGATGGATTTTTATCTTTTTTTTTTCAGCCAGACTAACTATGTAACTATGAGTTTTAGGGACCCGTCAAACTAATGTGGGAATACACCAGACCAAAATCTTGCTAACCATAATGCACTGTCTGGCCCTTGAATTTAGATCAACTGGCTTAAATGTGCCAATAAGGGAGCTTTTACAATAACTAGCCCCTTTGCTATAGCAACAACACCCATACTGACAATTTGATGATAGGGAAGGCATAGGGAGTGCTGAGGATAAAAGGCACGGGGAGAAATTAGTTTCTGGCAGGTCTGTTTAAGTAGATGTAAACTCTTATCTGTTGATTTGGAGACATCATTTGCATAACTGTTTTTTAATGTAAGAGCGGAATCCCCAAACATATCCAGCTCCTTGTTGGTTTTCATACACATAAAATGATTGTATCACTTACATTTTCTTATGACCACCAGTCAGAATCCATTCTCTGTTGGAAGGTTGAAATGGACTGGATACAGTAAGCAGACAGACAGGAAGGTGAAAGCACAGTCATTAGAAATCACCTCAATTTCCCATATTTTAGGGGCTCTCGGAATTCTTGGCCCAGAATATCTCAAATTAATCAGCTTAAATTAAGCACAGTTGTAGTATTTGTAGACTAGAACTAACTGCCCCCTGTCTGATTTTATTTGTTCTCTAGAATTGCTCTTTATAGCCATTTGTATTTAACTATTTTTTTTTATTTTAGATTGCATGGGGAAGTTCAATTGTTTTTTATTTTTGCCTGTGACCCCTTTAAATTAATTTTTTTCCTCCCTTCATGTCCCTATGACATAAAGAAAAGAAATGGGGATTTAACTGCTACTAGGACAAGAAGGCACAAACATCAATAAAAACATTGTTAGAGCACCTTTTCCCTACCCACTTTGATAAAACAATGTTAAATCTGTTGAAGAGATGTGACCAGTTATGGACACTGGATGTGCTACACACAAAAATGCATTGAAGTACAAGATGTGGTATGCCCTGTACTTCTGCCCCACTCTGAATACCTCCCTTACACTTGCTGGCAACTTCCAGCTGTCAGAATGACAGCTGGGATTTGCTGTGGGAATGAAACAGCTGTAATAACTGCTGCTGTCAAAAAATGAAACAGCTGGCACAATGTTTACAAACACTGTCCATACATAAGTAACATTGTCACTTTTGCTTCCATTCATTTAAGTGTACCCTAATCAGCACGTATTTAATTGCTTCTTCCCCTTCTCCCCTTAACAATTAATTTTCTGTTTTTTTTAAATTTTTTTTGTCATTTGTATTTGTTTTGTTTATTTATTTTTCATGTTAAAAAAAAGTGCAAAATTGAAAAAAAAAACAAAACAAAACAGAAACATTTTAATTGATTTCTAAATAACTTTGCAGTGCTTTGTACCAGAATCATAATTTCAGTGCCATTTAAACTGGACAATTCATAGAATAAAATTTATATTTTTACCTAAAGTAACAATATTTAAAAAAAAAAAACTTTTACAACTTTTTAAAAAATATATTTTTTTTTTAGTTTGATACTTTGTTATCCAATGTAAGAACAAGAGAAATAATTGGTGCACTAAGAAGAAAAAGACCAGATGTATAATGTGATGGCTAGAATATTAACCACACAAGTCCTTAAAATCCAAAGTTGGTTAAGGGATAATCCAACAAAGCTTGACTCAGTGGCAGCCGATTCAAAAAGAGCTAGAAGAGACTCTGTGTGAATCATGAAACAGAGAGAAGCAGCGCAATCTAAGTGCAGCAATAAAAGCAAATAATTTATTTTCACAAAATTGGCAACTCACAATAGTAATAATCAAATGAGCACTTGATCCACACCGACCAGGAAGTACTGGGAACCACCAGCACCGCCAAGAACAGTGCATTGGAGACCTGCCTGCAGCAGGACTGGCCAGGAGTTGCACAGCGGTTGACACCAGTTTGACAAATGCTCATATGGCAACTACTACAGAAAGATTCCAATTTTGTGGAAATAAATTGTTTGCTTTTATTGCTGCACTTAGATGGCCCTGTTTCTCTCCTTTTTATTATCCACTGTAACCAGCCTGGCAAGAAATAAATTTATGCAAAAAAAAAAACTCCCTTATTAACCACTTGCCTTCCAGAGGATTTACCCCCCCCCCCCCCTTCCTGACCAGGCCATTTTTTGCGATACGGTGCTGCATTACTTTAGCTGACAATTGTGCAGTCATGCAATGCTGCACCCAAATGCAATTTATGCAGCACAGTGGCTAAATGGTTAGCACTTCCACCTGGTAGTACTAGGGTCGTTGGTTCGACTACCAACCACGGCACCACCTGCCTGGAGTTTGCATGTTTTCCCTGTGCCTGCATGGGTTTCCTCCGGGTACTCTGGTTTCCTCCTACACTCCAAAGACATGCTGGTAAGTGAATTGGATCCTGTCTAAATTTGTCCTAGTATGTGTATTATTATTATTATTATTATATAGTATTTATAAAGCGCCAACAGTTCGCTCAGCGCTGTACATTACAATGGGAGGCAGAACATGCAACAGTACGATAACAATACAATGTGATACATGAGGGGTTCCAGGGCCCTGCTCTTTCGAGCTTACAATCTAGGAGGATGTGTATGTATGAATGTGAGTTAGAGACCTTAGATTGTGCACTCCTTGAGGATTAGGGACTGATGTGAATGTATAATATATATATGTAAAGCGCTGCGTAAATTGATGGCGCTATATAAGTACCTGAAATAAATAACATTTTCTTTTTTCCCACAAATAGAGCTTTATTTTGGTGGTACACCTGTGAGGTTTTTATTTTTTGTGTTACAAACAAAAAAAGACCAACAATTTTGAAAAAAAAAAACCCAATATTTTTGACTGTTTGCTATAAAACTTATCCAGTAAAAAAATGTAAAAAATCAAACTTCATCATAAATATAGGCCAAAATGTATTCTGCGACATATCTGACATGTAAATTAATTGGTTTACGTGAAAGTTATAGCGTCTACAAATGGCGGTATATATACTGGAAATTTTTATTTTTTTATACTAGTAATGGCAGAGATCAGCGACTTATAGCAGGACTGCGGGACTACGGTGGCCATTCTGACACTGGGCAGGAACTGACTAACTGCCACTAACATCCCAATGACACTCATACAGTGATCAGTGCTAATAAAAAGTACTGACACTGTATTAATGGCACTGGGCAGGAAGGGGTTAACATGTGGGGCAATCAAAGGGTTAACTGTGTGCATTTAACTAGGGAGACATTTATTTATTTCAAGTACTTATATAGCGCTGTCAATTTTACACAGCACCTTACACATATATATATTGAACATTCACATCAGTCCCCAACCCCCAATTTAGACAAGATCCAATTAATCTACCAGCACGTCTTTGGAGTGTGGGAGGAAACTGGAGCACCCAGAGGAAACCCACGCAAGCACAAGGAGAACAGGCGCCATGGTCAGGAATCGAACCCATGACCCATTTACTGCAAGGCAGATGTGCTAACCACTAAGCCACTGTACTGCTGTGTATTTCTCTGTTGTGCAGAGAAATACACAGCAGCATGTTACTGCTGGCAGGAGAGAGATCTGTGTTGTTTACACTCTCTCCCCTGTCAGTGATACTCAGTGCTTGCTGGGTGCCGGCGGGGAATCTCCGGCCGGGAACCCGGTGATCGACATCTGTAGCCGTCAATGGCAGCGTTGGTAGGGCGGCACGCGCATGAGCGCCCCCTACTCAGAAGTGCAAAATCAAGTATATATAAGTGATTTTGCGCAGCCCTGCCGCCCTGTAGCAGTAGTTCTGCTATAGGGCGGTTGGGAAGAGGTTAAAGAAGAATTCCAAGTATGGATATTTTTACATAGTTACATAGATCTAGCTTTGACCAATGTAACTATACATATACCCAGGGGCGGACTGACAACTCATGGGGCCCCCGGGCAATAGGGGATTATGGGGCCTCTGTGTCCTTGCCCAAACTCAAAAAAGCCTATGAAAAAGGTACCAGGGGCATCTCATGGGGCCCCCTACTGACCCCGGGCCCTCGGGCAGTGCCCGCGTTTCCAAATGTTCAGTCCGCCCCTGCATATACCATACCTATTTAATCCCTGTAGATGTTGGAAATCACTGTAGTAGACTCCGCGACTCCAGTGATCTCCACTAGATTCTGGGTCCCATGCTCAGCGGCTGCCCTGCTGCTTACTGAACACAGGAGGTCACCTGCTGGGCACGGGAGCCATTCAGAGATCGCTTTGCACTTTTTCAAAGAATGCAAAGGGTTCTTTGATTGGATAAAGTAGAGAGGAGGGGTGGTGAGGTCATGTTTCCACCTCATCAAATTAGGGAATGCTTTGCATTCTTTGAAAAAATTCAAAGCATATTCTGTATGGTGCTCATGCTGAGCAGGTGACCTCCTATGTTCACAATGCAGCAAGGCAGCCACTTGGCATGGGACCTGGAAGCTAGTGGAGATCACTGGAGTAGCAGTGTCTAATAAGGGGATTTCCAGCTTCCAGTGGGGTCACACAGGTATGGTATACGCTTAATTATATTGGTCAAAGCTGGATCAATGTAACTATGTAAAATATCCATACCTGGAATTTTTCTTTAATAAAGCAATTTTTTTAAGCGAATAAAAAAATGTGGTTTTTCTATCAGTGCCTTCTCTGTAATTTAACCGGATCTATGATGACACGACTTGATGACCTATCAGTTCCTGGTTTTGCTCACACTATTAAAGGTTAGAAAGACAGAAATAAAGTTCTGATTTGCATCTGACTCACAGAGCATTTATTTAACTCCGGTGCTAGCATTGTACTGTTAAATAAGCTATAATTTTGTAAAGGCCAAGAATTCTGTATCACTAGTTCTTTTTCGTAGCTTGGTCATTTTTCTTACTCACTGAAGTGTAGAATTATGTTTTTTTTTAGAACATTCCCCGGTATTTTCACATTGATTTAATATTACCGCTATATTACAGTTATATCCAAGCAAAAGGAGTGATTTAATAAAGACTCTCCAGACCAGTGAATTTGTGTTTGCTTCAAACAGACAAATGGTCGAAAAAGACTAATTTCTTTTTTTTGTGTACTTTCTCTGACTTTACTGGCTGGAAGTCAAAAATGTGTTTTGTTAAATTATTAACATATAAATATATTACAATTGTCACGTAACATCATTTGTTTATCTGGCACCCCCAATGTCGGGACAAGGTCATCTACCGCCCAGGGCAGACATGCCAAACTGCACCCCCCCCCATTCAAGATGTATGAGCATTATGTGTCAGCAAAAATTACTCCCCCCCCCAAAAAAAAAAAACTGAGCACTAGACTATACTTACTACCTAATCATACACTCCACCTCCTCTCAGTACAATCCTCCCCTTATGAAATCCCCCCTTCCCAGCACAAATCTTTGCCCCTCATTCTTTGTCTTACTCGTCTCACTCATATCCCCTCTTTCCCCAAATCCACCCCAGCACAAATCCCCCCCAAAAAAAAATCACCCCCCCAGCACAAATCCCCCCCCCCCCCAAAAAAAATCACTCCTCCTAGCATAAATCCTATACCCCTCAAATTAACTCTCTGAGTACAAATCACCCTTCCCAGCACAAATCCCCTCCCCCCCAGCACAAACCTTTGCCCCCTATTCTTCCTCTTACTCATATCCCCTCTCTCCCCAAATCCACCCCAACAAAACCCCCCCCTCAAAAAAAATCACCCCTCCTAGCATAAATCCTCTACCCCTCAAATTAACTCTCTGAGTACAAATCACCCTTCCCAGCACAAATCCCCTCCCCCAGCACAAATCTTTGCCCCCAATTCTTCCTCTTACTCATATCCCCTCTCTCCCCAAATCCACCCCAGCACAAATTCCCCCTCCCCCCAAAACAAATCACCCCTCCTAGCATAAATCCTCTACCCTTCAAATTAACCCGCCCAGCACAAATCCCCCCCCAGCACAAGTCCCCCCTTCCCAAATATCCCCTCAATGGCCCCCGTCATCCCTACTAACACAGTACAAATACCCTCCCCCCTGTACCATATTACTTATCTAGCACAACCTCCTCAAATCCCTCCTCCTAATACAAATCCTCTTCTCTCCATCCCCCCTATTAACACAGATCTTACAGCGCCCAGGGTAGCAGCCCCTCTTACTTCCCCCTTTGTCCCAGGTCTGGGTACCACCTTTACCTGGGCACCTTTAACAAATATCCACAACAAAAATTATTAACAGCTTGAAAATTGAAATAAAATACATGGCACAATATGTATGCTCTGTATTTGAAAATACTGTGCAAAATGCAATAACCCATTGAAACCATGTAACTTAATAAAAGATGATCACTGATTGGTCTCTGTGGGTTATTGCACTTGGCACATTGCTGCATGCCCTAATAAAGTGTATCTAAACCCAAGAAAAAAAAGTATTGCAGGTTGCCGGTGCTTAGATGTGGTGACTGCATTTGTTTTCTTTTTTTCTTTTTTGTTCCTTTATTTTCCTTTTTTAATGTTATAATTTTTTGGTTTTGGATAGAGTGGAGAGGGATTTGAATACCTGTTAAGTTTTTTTTGCTGACTGTGCCCCCATTAGGAAGACTCACCCTCTGTCAGGGGGATTTACTAAAACTGGAACACTCAGAATCTGGTGCGGCTGTACATGGCAGCCAATCAGCTTCAAACTTTAGCTTGTTTAATTAAACTTTGACAGTAAAACCTGGAAGCTGATTGGTTTCTATGCAGAGCTGCACGTGATTTTGCACTCTCCAGTTTTAATAAATAAACCCCATTATTTGTCCTGTCTACTATTACCAAAAGTGATAGAGAAAGAAAATCCTAAATTTTGGGTTGTCACCAGAACAGAAATAGAGCAGAAGTCTTCCAACGGGGATAGTAGTTCTGGTGACCCTGAGAGAGTTCCACTTAATTTCAATGGTATATTTAACTGACCAACATGAAGCAATAGTATAAATGAATTGGTAGAATCTACATACGTTTTAAATAAAGCCATAATGCCATTTAGTAACTTATTTGATAGGAAATATAATCTTTAACCCAACCTTGGGAACCTGTGAACCCCACTGTGGTACAAGAGAGGTTCAAAAATACATCCATTTTAGGGGGTGGAGAATCATCATTTGGTGCCTTTGACTCAACCAGGGGTATAGGGTTCTGTATATAGAGATTTCCTTTTTATGTTTTTATTCTGTTGGTTAAACTAGATGGTCTTTTGTCTATTTTTAACCTGACTAACTATATAACTATGTAATATAGGAAATATATAGGAAATATGTAATATGTAATATACATATTATTATATAATTTGGTAATTGGTAATTTAAAGGAAGGAGGATTACAATTTGACCCCTAAGGAATCAATTCTGGGTATATGTTCTGTATAGGAAGGTATTCTATTAATTATACTATTTATTTTTTTCGATTGGTTGAAAAAAAATAAGAAAATATACTATAATATAATAATATAATATCTAATATACAGCATTGTACTCTTATCATTCAGTTATATCAAAATTCAATAAACAAAGCAAAAACAATAAAAAAAGAAGCACAGACTTTTTTTGGGGCGGGGAGCTCTGGATCTACAGTGGGAAGAAATTCTGCATATGGAGGTTTTCAGTTGTTTTTTTTTTGTTGGTTGAACTAGAATGACTAATTTTTTCAACCTGACAAACTATCTTATATGGGAAATATTTGGAAATATGCCATACAACTATATGTAACTGTATACAGCATTGTGCTTTTATTAAGGCTGTGTCAAAATACAATGAACAATGCAACAAAGCAAAAAAAAAAAAGCTAAAGTTATTTTAGGGGATGGAGGATCCCTGTCTGGCACCTCTGGATCAACTCTCGGTATAGGGTTCTCTATGCAGAAATTTTCAATGAATTTATTTTCTGTTGGTTGAACTATTATCAACTTTATATCAATTTGC